>NC_133650.1:247466982-247600801 GCF_009905375.1 Apium graveolens | reverse complement strand
CTTAAAATGGAAGATCTTGAATTTGAAAACAAGTTTTGGGATCCGCTCTACCTTTTAAATTCATTTTGAAGACTCGAAAACATTTTTAAGAATGTTTGGAGTAAAGCTGATTTAATGAAGTAAATCAGTCCTCATTATATTTAGAAAATGTCTGAATATTATTATTTAAATAATATTCCCATAAAGAATAATCTTTATAAAAATAATCGAAGTAGAAGTATTACAAACTTATACTTGAAATGGATATCAAATAACCAAAGATATACTTATATGAAAGTACTATCTTTATTTGAATAATCGAAAATCAGTTTGACTATTGACACCTTATTCTTTAATAAAATAAAGAATATATTTCAGTAATAAGCGGAGTCATAATACCTCGAATGAATATTATAAATAATATTCATTAAATAAAATAAAGAAGTCATACATCCTCATGTGAATATTCAAATAATATTCAATAATAAAATAAAGGAGTCATAAGTCCTCGGATGAATATTCATAATAATATTCATTAAATAAAATAAAGTTATCGAATAAACCTTATTCGATTAATAGTTTTGAAAACTATAACCATATATATATATATATAAATATATATGTATATATATACATATATACAAAATCTACTCGGGATCCTCGACTCCCGGTTTTAGAAAATATTTTCACCTTTGGGTCCCTATACTAAGGGTATATGCAAGTTACCGCTATCCTCTAGCATAGGTATTATCAACTGAACCAACAGATATATATAGCAAGAATACGAAACAGGCATGCATATATATCATATAACATGCTACAATATATCGCAAAATTTGCTAATAACAATCATGCACTATCACAAGATAATGCATATACATATATTTACATCACAACAACAGTTATAACGGGTAGAAAACTTGCCTGAGCGACTGGGGGTTACAAATGGCTCGGGACGAGTCTGGTAACCTATAAACAACAAGTAAGTTGGAATTAAACCAAAGTCACTTGTAAATCTATACTTTAACCAACTTAGACTCTAACGCTTGCTTTGCGCTTACTGATTCTCTTAAGTCACTCGAGTACCCTCGGCTCCACCATTTTTAATAGTTTAACCATTACGAGTTTTAAGGCGATTCCTTCGCGAGTGTCTTACCAACTGCCTAACACACTTAACATAATTGTTTCATACACTAATTAACCCTTTAAGGTCCTTAACCAAGGTTTCAAAGTAAGGCGAGGGGTAATGGTTCGGTCGCGAAACGCCGTTACTTAAAACGGTCATTTCTCCTAAACCGTACATCGGAATCAAACAAACTTCATATCAAAACGAAGCTCGTAACATGAACTATCTAAACATGGCAATGGTCAAAACCTAGCAGGGAGTTCTCGGGTCCTAATGTTATGAACAAAAGCAGTCTAAAGTAAATCGGACATTACGACGGCTATGTTTACGCGATTTCCCAAATTTTTACCATTCCAAATCATATCAATCCAACTACCAATCAACAACAACTCAAGATACACATCAATGCTACTGATTTCAGTCATAATAAGCTCAAGGATCTCAATCCAATCATATATTATAACATCTCCAAATTCAACTAAACTACTTAACAATTAAGCTCGAATCATGCTTATCATTCAAATTACTACTCATCCATCCAAACCATCTCCAAACTTCAACATTCAAACTTATTACTAAAGGGTGTGAAGATTTATACCTTCCTTGGGAGGTGTTAAGTTGCTAGGAAGCCTTAGGGAGCCTCCTACAAGCTTGATCTTTCCAAAGAAATCAAGAACACAAAGTTAGGCTTTGAAGTTTCTAAAAGTCCGATTTAAAGAACTGTAAAAATGAGGGTCTTACCTTGCTTATTTGGAAGATACTTATGAACAAGAGTTGTAGGACATCTCAATACCTTTCCAACGAGCTATAGAACACAACATTTGAGTGAGTATTGAAGGAGATATGGCAGTTTGAAGTTTCTGGGTTTGTTTTAGCCGAGAGCTTTCTTCTTGAAATGGGAAAGTCAACTTCTAATTTTTGTGTTTTATGATATTTGCTTGGTTGCTTCTCCTTTTTGGCCTTGGAAAATGTTTTAGCTTTTTACCATGGTAAATTTTACATGGCCCAAAATCAACCAACAAAACAAAACCCCTTGTCATGCTTATGTCATCTTGCACATGTCATAATGCTTCCACTTGTCCACACCTTGTTGGTTTGATGACATCATCATCCCTAACCTCCTTGATTAACTCCTAATTGCTTGCCTAATGACCGCTGATCTGTTATACGGTTCGCTTAACTTTTGTTTTCATTTATCGTTTGAGGGATCATACCCGGGATCTTATTATTTAGGTTCCCTTAACCTTTCTCAATATATTATATTCCTTTTATGATCCTCTCTTATAATCCATTAATTTAAATCCTTTTTATCCTGTTACCTTATACTCAATTCTTTCCGTATCTAGTGGATTTCCGGGAAAAATCAAAGTGTTCGGAATTGGATTCTGACGATCTTTACATACACTTATATACCATGTAGAGTACTAATAAAATCTCAGAATATCCATAATAGAACCCCTACATAGTGTGGCATGAAAACTTTTCTCATTCAGCAAAAACACTATTCATAAGGGTTTCAAAAAAAAAAAATTCCAAAAATTGGGGTTATTACAGTCTCCCCTCCTTAAAAGGATTCCGTCCCGGAATCAGATAGAAAATGAATAGGGATACTCTCTTAGCATTGCACTTTCTAACTCTCGAGTAAATTTTCCCACATTGTGGTTCTACCATCAAACTCTGACTAGTTTGATAACCCTTTTCCTAAGCAATTGTTCCTTTTTCAATCTATAACCCTTTCTGGTTGCTCCATATAGGTTACGTTGGGTTGCATGTCTATGCGCTCATATGCCCTTATTTATCTGGCATCCGAATTACACTTTCTTAACATTGATACGTGGAACACATTATGAACTTGCTACATGTTCGGGGGTAGGGCTAGCTCATATGCTAACTTCCCAAAACGTCTTAATATATCCAAGGGTCCAACAAATTGTAGACTTAGCTTTCCTTTCTTTCCGAACCTCATCAATCCTTTCCAAGGGATACCTATCACATTACTAGGTCCCCTATTTCATACTCTTTGTCCTTTTGAGTCAAATCAGCATACCTCTTATGTCCATCTTGGACTACTACCAGCCGTCCTCTGATTAGATCTATTATATCCCTGGTCCTTTGGACTACTGCGGGTCCGAGCATCTTGCGCTCTACAACTTCATCCTAACATAAGGGAGATCGACATTGTCTTCCCTCAAGGATCTCATAAGGCGATATCTCAATACTGACATATGATCTATTGTCGTAAGAAAATTCGATCCGTGTTAAATGATCATTCCAATTTCTTTCAATTCTATGGCACAGACTCTCATTATAGCTTTTAGCATTAGAGCTTTTGCTTCTTAATACCCATTCTTTTCCAGTTCATAATCGCTACTACCTTCCGTTCCTACTATTATACTGGTTATATTTTTGCTCGTTAGCGTTCTATAACCTTTTAATAACCACGTCAACCTTAGTATCACGAACGCGTTAGAATCGGAATACCACCGTACTGATACTACTTCCTTTAGCTGCTTCCATCTTCGAAAGCTTGGTCCTTCATATAGAAGTAAAAGAATTTATTGAGAGATCACTATGATCATGAACACTTGTTATATCGCATAGTTAGTACAAAAGGTGGCCAGCCTTTAGTACTTGACAAGCAATTAAACAATAGTTGGTATCCTACTAGGCTTCTATCACACAGATAGATAGTCATTTGGCAATACCTCCCCTTCTGAAAGGGTTGTTCTTCTCAGCTTACATGAAATGAAAAGAAGAGAAAAAAACGAACTGAAGAGAATTGTATATTCGTAAAAAAAAAAATTATTGCCATAAAATAGCTGGCTTGGAATCTACCTCTGAACTATAGAGGTTTGTCATAGGAGAACAAAACATATATGTATTTATATCAGCATCAAGTATTATAGCATCGTATTCCACATGCCTAAATATTTTCGCTATTCCGTCCATCATTCTATGGACCCATGCTCTTCCTCGAGCTTATACACAATCACCTTTAAAACTCCCTCGATATCGAAAATCGAATCTGGGATCTTATTCTAGACATCATCGTTACTAGAATTCTATGCTTGCACTGCAACCTTCCTCGTATAGTAATACGACTCTCTATTGATAAGAAAGAATAAATATTCAAAAGGTAAATAATTGACCTAGTTTTTCTATCAAAGATAACTTATACGCCAACACGACCCGATTAGGGGTACTCAATCTCAACATCCATTCCAATACAACTCTCACGGTTGTAATCGGCTCATTACTCGCAGAATCATTGCTGCATTACTATGGTCCACCACTGACCTACTGTCGTCATACGCTTTCCACGAAATCTTAATATCTAACCATACGGAGTCCATACATATCGTATAGAATTCTTCTAAGGAGGTAACATAATCACCATTCCTGATTCATGAAGAACACTCCTGATCCTGACATACATATGACATGAAGCAGATAAAATTGCAGAAGAGTTTCAATCAAAGCAACGATAGCAGGTTAATACCATTCTTAATCGTATGCCTTCAATAGAAGACTTAACTCCAAGGTTTGTTTAGTCCTTTTTGAAATATGGTCCTGGATTATTCTCAAGAGAGGACCTTCTAAGATAGATAGCCCGTTCATGGCGATTACACGAATTAAACCTTTACCAACTACTATTACGGTTGGGTATTGCACAGTCATCAGAAGGAATGTCAATCTTCCAAACCATAATACAACCTTCACAGTTTTAACCATCATCACTGCATTCTTTTGGCACACGCGCCTATAATTATCCACTTACCTTTAAAGTGTCGGCCACCTCTTTGGCCTTTCCTGATAGTAAAATTTCCTTACAGTCAATGTCATTTTAACCACCTCCAAATAAATTTTCTACCTTATTTCAATCACAGCTTATGTGAAAATGCTTTTCTTTAATATCTGATGAGTAAATAATAATAAAAAAAATCAACATTTTTCCATAAGTTATTGCCTCAGTCTTTAGAGGCTAATCACTATCAAGACTGACTCTTAATCATACTTAGAACATCTTTTATCTTAAGTCCTAATTGCCCTGAACAATTTCGACCATTACTGGTTCGATCCATACTTTCTCGTGGTTTAACACGTGCCCCACTTGGCAACATTATAATTACGTCATATTTCCTTTATCAACATTTCTATTCTTGAGAATTTTGAATATTACCTTTCTCCTTGTAAAACCTCTAAGGTTATCCTTCAATCGTTCTTCCTGTATTCCCTAGATACAGGGCATATCAAGATACCATTTATTAATACCAGAATCATTGTCTATATACTTCTGAAAAATTTCTCCACTGATTCTTAAAGGTTGTTGTTACCTTAACCCTTTCCCAATCATTCTGTCAAAACTCATACTGTCCCTATTAAGGGTGAAATGCCAACCTTTATGCATTCCCCTAGGATTCATTTTAAGTTACCGATGTTCTATCCTTAATTCCACCTTTAAAAGGTACCTGCATCCTTCCATGGATAAATCAAGTCATATATCCCTGATAAGGGTGTCTTATTCAATCATTCCCACCTCGATAATATATGCCTAGTTTCACAATAACATCTGTATTCCAAATGAGGTCAATCAATATGGCCTCCAAAGATAACAGCGGTTGTCCGCTTGTCTCGCCTAATTTGGTAATGATAACAAGGATGTTCTGGAGGATATTGGTCGTGTTCAACGTGAACTTCTTCTTAATAATTCCTTATTTACTTTTGTTGTTTATCTCAACAGTCACCTCAATGTTGGGATATCTTTCATACCTGGCGTCTCCCTTTCTGGGTATCAAGCCACCGGTCTTACACTTCACATTCTTGAAGGTCACTTCCTTCATCCAATTTTCCTAATTTCTTACTTTCTTGTCTCCTCAGTCTATCCGCGTCTCATTATTTATCCTTCGAACTATCTCAAGGTTTTCCTCGAATCCTCCCAACTTAAAGGGGATAAAATATACATAACTCTTATGCCTTCAACCATCAATTTTAACTCATGGTGAATCACCCTCATCCTGACGATTACATACTCTTCTATTTCTATTTCTACGAGTCTTTAGGGTTTCCTCATACCCAACTCCCTTATCATTCCTCAAACTCTCTTGCCTTTATATTCCTTTCTCTTATCGTTATTTCATGAACCAACACAACATAAGCATTGATTTCAGACATCCCGTCATTCTGGATTCGTGTCTTCAGAACGAATCTTGATAACTTTTACAACTTAGATTCATAATTCATCATACTCGTCTGCCTTTGTTCTGGCTCTAAAGCTTTTACACTATTCCATAACCTTGGGAATTACTTTCCCGAAAACAATTGGCTGAACTTTAATCAGTTTATTATAATCTCTTCCTCCGTGCCTTCCTTGGCCTTTCACCAGCGGGTGGTCTCTCTCTTAGGAGGGTAAGTGACAAAAACAGTCTTTTGTGGTTCGTCAATCCTTTAGAATCTCAAATGATTCCTCTATTTCCTTTAGCCAGGTCCTTGGCTTGGCTGGGCCAGCTTGTTCCTTGGAACTCTGAGAGCTTAGCGACTTAGAGGTCCTGAAAGAATTTCACACCACATTGTTTCCTCAAGGTGGTGGTTGGGGATAATAGTCTAAGTTCTCTTTAGACAGGTCCATGAATTGCCGTATAGGGGTACCATCTCGGGTCTCCTTTCCTTACTCGACTTTTGTTTCCTCAGTCTAAATATTTCTTTCTACTACCCATAATTGGGGTCATCTTACATAATTTAAATCCTCATTTTCCACTTCATCATGTTATGGGTTCCTTTTGTCTTGGTGGCAACCTCCCTGACTATCACGTTCAGGGTTTGCTCTAACTCTTATTCCTCAAACTAGCTTTCATCTAAGATTTCATCTTTAAGCTCTTAAACATTTGGAACCCAAATTCTGTAGGAATGCCTCATTATTCCCTTATCATCTTTCTCGGTATTAATCTCTTATCTATTTGTTGGCTTTCTGCCTTCATTCATCACTTTTTCTGGCACAATATGTTCTTTTTCAATAATTCGGGCTGTATTGCAATCTCAAACAGCTTTTCGGTACCGGCTCCGGTTACCTTCACTTCTATCTCCAAAATCTCTTATAAACTCTCCCAAAGACATTATCATCTTGAGTCTCTCCTTTTTACTAAGGGCATCAGCCACCACATTGGCTTTCCCCGAATGATAAAGAATCTCCCAATCATAATTCTTGATTAGCTCTAACTGCCTCCTCTGGCGTATGTTGAGCTCTTTCTACGTAAAAATGTACTAGAGCTCCTATGGTTTTTGTAAATCTTGCACTTCTCTCCATACAAGTAGTGCCTCCAATCTTTAGGGAAAAACTATTGCCACGAGCCCAAGCTCATGGGCGGGGATATCGAATTTCATATTACCTTAATTGTCTTGACATGTACGCGATTACCTTACCGTGCTGCATAAGCACGCACCCTAAGCCCTTGTGCGAAGCGTCACTACACTTCACAAAATCTTCTTTTCCATCCGGCAATGCCATCATAGGGGCCGTCACCAATCTTTGCTTCAGTTCTTAAAAGCTGTTCTCGCATTTCTCTGTCCATTCAAACTTCTCAGTCTTACGAGTAAGCCGCGTTAAAGGGGCTACTATCTTTACAAACTTGAACGAACCTCCGGTAGTGACCGGCCAATCCTACCTCTGGTAGTCGACCTAACCATGGTCATCAATTCATCAGTGGTCCTTTATCCAATCTTGTCAGGATCCTCCATGGGATCCTCCTCAACAACTATCCCTTCTAGGACAACATCCTCAACCGCTACATCCTCAATATTAACATCATCCGGTCCTGCATTAGGACACTCTATCGGATCCATAATCCGATCTCCAACTAGTAATAAAACATCATCGCGCTGTTGCTCCTCAACCTCAGGGTTCGGAGTCCCGCTACTATATACGATAACGAACTACGCTCCTATCACGATATTTATAAGGGTTCCCATAAGGGTTTTAACTGTCAGTACTACGTTAGGTAGCCCGACTATGAACTTGGCAAGAGTTCTTATTATCTTAATGAACTTATTATCTTAACGTCCCATCATCTCTGAGGTTTATAACGCTTAGCTCTGATACCACTTCTGTAACACCCCCAGATCCGGGGTCGGGGATCCGGGTTGTCACGGTCTTTCTTTCCACAATATCACTTCACTTAATTAATAATAAATAACCTCATGCTGTGACCCCACACTAACACACACCACAACTCGTTATAGTCTCAGAGATGAACATCCAAAAATAATCACAAGTCATTTTATTCCACAATTATCTGCCAATACACCTTAAAAGGTTTCTGAATAAATTTACATTTCATTGCCATTATTACAATTCATAAATATACATAAATCTGGTACACCAAAAGTTGAAGCCTAGTCTATTGGTAGTTCCCTACCTCAGCTACAGTGACTTCAATGCCTATAGGAAGCTGCGGAACGCTTCCTATCCGCTCGCGAATTGGGAGCTTGGTCCTGTTCATCTTATCTATCTGATGTTGTGTGATGAAAGAAGAAAGCAAGGGTGAGCAGCAAGCCCACCAAAATAATATATATAATGATTAACAATATATGAGCCTTCTCATAGTACTCATGAAAGTCTTGGTCAAAAGAAATGAACCAAGTTGATATCTTAATGCGATGAAGTCGCAAAATATTCAGTATATATATATACATATATACTTTTCAAAATATTGGAAGTCCTCTTCCATGCATAATACACACAGAGTTTCAGTGTATAACTGTATAAAAATATCGTTGCAAGGTGATCTCATATATCTAACCTTGTCTCAACGTTTTTCTGAAAATCTTTGTCATGCATAAGATAATCATTTACTAGATATAAGTTTAAAAGATGAAGTTACAAGATACTCCAATATACTTATATCTTTCCAAATACTACTCGAACAACCACCGTTCAAGTTATAATTAGTTTCAAAAGTTCATCACATAGATGAGACTACAAGACCAGATTTGAATAGATTAAATCTTTAAAATATCATCAAAATAAAATGAAGTTACGAGATACTTCATTTGATGCAAACATCATTTTGAAAACTTGACCCTGCCAACACTCAACAATCGCCCAACCGTAGCCTTTCTATCGAAGTGCTCTGGGTAGTGTTGCAGAAATATCCAATTGGATGATGAACTCATTACGGGAGTTTACCGCGCCAGGAAGACCACTTACGATGATCAGTCGTAGTAGTACAACCCCACCATTTTCTACATGTAGAGGAGAACCTGTCGGATTTACTTGTCAACCGAACACTGAACTCCTAAGGAATGGACCGCCTTAGCGGAACTTCCAGGCCATTTGGGCCAATATAATAAGGCTGGGCCGGCGCTACTCGACCACTTACGCCACTCCTAGTTCAGATGAAATCCATGACTCTGAAACGTAAAGCTCGTCCCCACTTTCCCCAAGTAGAAACTTGTTGATACGGCTCCACCGAGAAGTCGTATCTACTTGGAAAGGAAAACTCACCGATATTTCCCAGGCGATGCCTGTTAATGGATTAACTTGTTCCAAGAATTTTACTTCCCGAGTGTTGGGTAAGTAATCGATTCATTTAACAAAACAGCAACCTTGTTGCGAATACACCACAGAGCCGGATCCCTTAGGTTTTTGAGCGAGTATTCAAGTTCCCTTAAAATGGAAGATCTTGAATTTGAAAACAAGTTTTGGGATCCGCTCTACCTTTTAAATTCATTTTGAAGACTCGAAAACATTTTTAAGAATGTTTGGAGTAAAGCTGATTTAATGAAGTAAATCAGTCCTCATTATATTTAGAAAATGTCTGAATATTATTATTTAAATAATATTCCCATAAAGAATAATCTTTATAAAAATAATCGAAGTAGAAGTATTACAAACTTATACTTGAAATGGATATCAAATAACCAAAGATATACTTATATGAAAGTACTATCTTTATTTGAATAATCGAAAATCAGTTTGACTATTGACACCTTATTCTTTAATAAAATAAAGAATATATTTCAGTAATAAGCGGAGTCATAATACCTCGAATGAATATTATAAATAATATTCATTAAATAAAATAAAGAAGTCATACATCCTCATGTGAATATTCAAATAATATTCAATAATAAAATAAAGGAGTCATAAGTCCTCGGATGAATATTCATAATAATATTCATTAAATAAAATAAAGTTATCGAATAAACCTTATTCGATTAATAGTTTTGAAAACTATAACCATATATATATATATATAAATATATATGTATATATATACATATATACAAAATCTACTCGGGATCCTCGACTCCCGGTTTTAGAAAATATTTTCACCTTTGGGTCCCTATACTAAGGGTATATGCAAGTTACCGCTATCCTCTAGCATAGGTATTATCAACTGAACCAACAGATATATATAGCAAGAATACGAAACAGGCATGCATATATATCATATAACATGCTACAATATATCGCAAAATTTGCTAATAACAATCATGCACTATCACAAGATAATGCATATACATATATTTACATCACAACAACAGTTATAACGGGTAGAAAACTTGCCTGAGCGACTGGGGGTTACAAATGGCTCGGGACGAGTCTGGTAACCTATAAACAACAAGTAAGTTGGAATTAAACCAAAGTCACTTGTAAATCTATACTTTAACCAACTTAGACTCTAACGCTTGCTTTGCGCTTACTGATTCTCTTAAGTCACTCGAGTACCCTCGGCTCCACCATTTTTAATAGTTTAACCATTACGAGTTTTAAGGCGATTCCTTCGCGAGTGTCTTACCAACTGCCTAACACACTTAACATAATTGTTTCATACACTAATTAACCCTTTAAGGTCCTTAACCAAGGTTTCAAAGTAAGGCGAGGGGTAATGGTTCGGTCGCGAAACGCCGTTACTTAAAACGGTCATTTCTCCTAAACCGTACATCGGAATCAAACGAACTTCATATCAAAACGAAGCTCGTAACATGAACTATCTAAACATGGCAATGGTCAAAACCTAGCAGGGAGTTCTCGGGTCCTAATGTTATGAACAAAAGCAGTCTAAAGTAAATCGGACATTACGACGGCTATGTTTACGCGATTTCCCAAATTTTTACCATTCCAAATCATATCAATCCAACTACCAATCAACAACAACTCAAGATACACATCAATGCTACTGATTTCAGTCATAATAAGCTCAAGGATCTCAATCCAATCATATATTATAACATCTCCAAATTCAACTAAACTACTTAACAATTAAGCTCGAATCATGCTTATCATTCAAATTACTACTCATCCATCCAAACCATCTCCAAACTTCAACATTCAAACTTATTACTAAAGGGTGTGAAGATTTATACCTTCCTTGGGAGGTGTTAAGTTGCTAGGAAGCCTTAGGGAGCCTCCTACAAGCTTGATCTTTCCAAAGAAATCAAGAACACAAAGTTAGGCTTTGAAGTTTCTAAAAGTCCGATTTAAAGAACTGTAAAAATGAGGGTCTTACCTTGCTTATTTGGAAGATACTTATGAACAAGAGTTGTAGGACATCTCAATACCTTTCCAACGAGCTATAGAACACAACATTTGAGTGAGTATTGAAGGAGATATGGCAGTTTGAAGTTTCTGGGTTTGTTTTAGCCGAGAGCTTTCTTCTTGAAATGGGAAAGTCAACTTCTAATTTTTGTGTTTTATGATATTTGCTTGGTTGCTTCTCCTTTTTGGCCTTGGAAAATGTTTTAGCTTTTTACCATGGTAAATTTTACATGGCCCAAAATCAACCAACAAAACAAAACCCCTTGTCATGCTTATGTCATCTTGCACATGTCATAATGCTTCCACTTGTCCACACCTTGTTGGTTTGATGACATCATCATCCCTAACCTCCTTGATTAACTCCTAATTGCTTGCCTAATGACCGCTGATCTGTTATACGGTTCGCTTAACTTTTGTTTTCATTTATCGTTTGAGGGATCATACCCGGGATCTTATTATTTAGGTTCCCTTAACCTTTCTCAATATATTATATTCCTTTTATGATCCTCTCTTATAATCCATTAATTTAAATCCTTTTTATCCTGTTACCTTATACTCAATTCTTTCCGTATCTAGTGGATTTCCGGGAAAAATCAAAGTGTTCGGAATTGGATTCTGACGATCTTTACATACACTTATATACCATGTAGAGTACTAATAAAATCTCAGAATATCCATAATAGAACCCCTACATAGTGTGGCATGAAAACTTTTCTCATTCAGCAAAAACACTATTCATAAGGGTTTCAAAAAAAAAAATTCCAAAAATTGGGGTTATTACAAAGATCCTTCGCTTTGACAATATACAAATATGCTCATTTCATTTAGAGATCTGTCAAAAACAGCTGTGATCCTTGAGACTTCAGTCATTATAGCATTCATGTACATGTCATTGTTAGGATTTGAGATTTTCAGCTTGTCAAGAAGATGTAGGAACTGCCTATCATTGTTAGTGCTCAGCTGAGGCATATCAAGTACTTTCCTAGCCTCATCCCATTTTTCACCAATCTTCAGCCTTACATCTCTTCTCCTTTCTTTGGTTTTAATGTCATGAAGACGTTGTTTTTCAAGAGTTTTTGTTCGTTCAATGCTTTTCCTCATGTCAATGATCTGGGATACCTTTTTGAGTTCAGCTTCTTTTCTTTTCAAGTCTGACTGCTGTTGCTGAAACTCTTTCTCAAAGATAGGATCCACTGTAGCTTCCTCTTCCCATTCTCCAAAATCACTTTCCTCTTCAGCTTCAAATAAACCATCTTTATCTTCCAAGACTGGTTCAGTGGGAATGTCAAAAATATCAAAGTCATCCTGTTCTCCACTGTAATAGACATCATCAGCCTTTCCTTTGTCTCCAGCAGAGGTATCTTTTTCTTTTCCCTTTCCACTACTCCCTTTCTTCTCCCCCTTAGTTGAGGGATCCTCTACTGACTTTCCTTTAGAACCTCCATGACCTCCATCACCTCCAGAGCCTGAGCCTCCACCAGACGGCCCTTCAAAGTAAGTTCTTTGTTCTTCATTAGGGCAGTGAGAATTCTTGATCATGAAATACAAGTGTTTCATCCCTTCATTGAGATGTTCCATGCCCGTTTCTATCTTTAGAAATCTGGAGGAGTCCAGTGAATGATTCATTTCAACCAGGTCTTCAAGAGAAGTCATTCTTGTATGTAGAGAGCAGAAGTTAGAAATGTCATCAGCTGATAAAGTTGGAGTTTCCTGAATGGAATTGAGCTTTGGTATGACAGTGGTCTTGAGATCTGAGATATCATTCCTGATAAGTGCCAGCTGATTGTTGACAGAGGTGGAAGAAGAAGACCGTTCAACCACTTGTGCTTTGAATGATTTAGCTTCAGCTTGGCTTTTAGCAAGTTCTTCTTTTAAAGCAGCAATTTGAGCTAACAGGTTTTCAGTGTCTGTGTCTGTGTGTGCTCTCACCTGAATTTCACTCGTGTTTGGTTCACTCACCTCATGTGCTTGTGTTTCTCTCAATATAATTGCTCGTGAGGAGTCTTCCTGTTGCTGTTCTTCTGTACCTGCAATTAAAATCACCCTAGCCTCTTCAAGAGAGGTCAGTGGTGGTGCATTGGGAATTCGCGAGTCCCGATCCTCAGTGAAACCTATCATTTCATGTGAAATAGATGTCTGAATTGCTTCAGGGATAGATTGACCGAGTTGCCCTCCACTTTCTCCAGATAAATCTGCGAGTGGAGAATCCCGTGAGGGAGCCAGAGGTGTTGGATCTGGGAGGGGAGAAAATGACTCTATTAAAGATGGCTGAGAGTCAGATTTTCCCTCAGAAGCATGTAACTGCTCTTCTTCCATAACTATGGCAGGCACTGTAACCGACTCTATGTGCACTCCTCGCTCTGTGTCCTGAGTAACATCTGTGGGTATATATGGTTCCATTGTGAGTAATGGAATTGTACTTGACTCAGTACAGGATGCCATGGACCTATGGCGAATTTCAATAGATTCATCCTGTTGAGAGGATGTTTCTAGTAACTGTTCAGTGGCCATTTCAAAGTCCATGTCCTGTTGGGAGGACAAGGATGGGCTTTCAGATGCCTTAGTAAATGTTCTTCTTTTCTTCGGAGGAGGTAGAGCTGAGGGTTCATTCACATCCACCAATACACTACTTCTTATTAACCTTCTGGGTAACATTTTAGACAGTGGGGGAGAGGTTGAGATAGGTTGTGACTCTGTGTTTGGCTCTATGACCTGGGATTGAAGCTGTGGTTCTACAACTTCATGGTCAGTCCTATCAACCACTGGGGGTCTTTCAACAGAAGTAGGAATGGAGTGAGAGTGAGGAATTACTACCTGTAATGGAAGAGCATCTGATGTTGGAGGAGCCTGGGTGGCTTGAACCACTGGAGGTTGAGCTTGCTGTTCATGACCGGGAAGATTGAAAATAGGTAAGGGAATATAAGTGGCCATGAAAGCAGATACAAGTACTGGAACTTGCATGAATTTGAAGGTTGTGTCTTGGCGGGTGTAAATCTTTTTGCTTACAGGAGGGGGTTCGGTTACTGCGGAGTTAGAAAAAAGGGCTTTGTGCTCAGGTGTGAGAAGATGATCTGCTATAAGCATGAGAAAACGAGCATAGTAACACGAGACCCTACGATTTGTAGAATGATCACGTAAAGCAGTAGTGAGACGTCTCAAGAGAATGGGTAAAAGTAGTTTACCAAAATTGATCCTTTGATTGAAAACAACCGCAAGACCAATATACTTCAGAGTGGAAGTGATGTTGTGAAAGTTGGATTTAGTGCAGTTGGCAAATACTTTAGAAAGTGTATCGAAGAAAATGTCTCATTCAGACACCAAATTGAATTTTGAAAGTTTGGTTAAATTGATCACCCCCTGATAGTGAATAGCATGGAAAAAGTTTGAACTATCATTTTCAGAGGGCAAATTACAGAAATTGTCCATAGGAAAATTTAAAGCTCGATTGACGACTGTTTCATCAACCACATACTGTGTGTTTGCCACGGTGAATGAAAAAGATTTAAAATCATCGGCCACAGTAGAGGTTGTGCAAATCAGTCTTAGCAGATCAACATTTAAAATCACATTTGATTTAATAGCAGAGCTAACAATCGAATGGTCATTTAAAAATCTAATCCACGGCTTAAATTTTTCTACATCACATTTATCCGGATTAAAATAACCCATAAGATTATGCAAAATAATTTGGAAATTGAGAGCCATTTAAAAATAATAATAACACACACACTTTCAGAATTTTAAGAATAATATTAAGAAAATTCGAATTAATTAAATTAATTTAATAATTCGAATTAAATTAATTATAATCGAAAAATTTAGACAGAAATGTATCTCGTTAAAATTCTTAACTCACAAACGCAGATTTGAAAAGCCAAAAGACACAAAACATAAATTAAAATTAAAAATACCCAAAATCAACAAACCCAACCCGATTTTGAGGGGAACAAAACGAAGTGCAAAAGATTTAAAAAAATTGGCAGCACTCCTGTACGTATATACGTGTATGTATATAACACAGGAGTGAAGTTTTAGTATGCTGAGTAAAAACTCGAGCAATGAAGACACAGAGAACAATGGCGGTTGAGCTTGATCGAATAGAGAGAGAGAGAGAGAAATAGGAGAGAGATTGATAGACTGTTGGAATTTTTTTTTAACAAAAACTGAATGATTGACTTAACAAAACAAAAAAAAAACTTATAAGTAGACAACTGGTATGACAATTCGGGATAGTCTTACCGATTGTTATACCGATAGTCATACAAGGCAAATCTAAAAAAAAACAAAAAACAAAACAAACAAATAATAATATATAACTGGTATGACAATCTGATAGTCATAACGATTGTCATACCAGTACAAAATAAAATATAATATGTCTGATATTAATTTTATTACTGGCATGACAATCAATAGTCACACCGATTGCCTTGCCAGTTATAAAATTAATCTGATTTAAAAATAAACAAGTATTAGTACTGGAATGACTTTCAGTAAGACAATTTCAATTGTCTTGCCGATTGTCATTCTAGTATAACATAAAATAAGTATTTAAATATACTGAATAATTAACATAAAAACTGTTAAAAACACAACACACAAAAAAACAGAATATATAAAATATTACAATTACAGAAAACTGAAATGAATATGGCAGAAAATATTTACATAATTAAAATAATTAAAATATTTCAGAGATAATAATATTTTCAGTACAAAAATAGATTTCTTTTGAATTTTAACAAATTAAATTCATAGAAAAATATTTTTAGAGAAAACAAAATATTCTGAGACATTAAAATTAACAAGTTGAGTAAATAAAATAGATGAGATAATAAAAATTACATAAGAATAAGCAAAAAATTTGGAAAATGATAAAATAAATTTGCAAATGAATTTTTCATTTATGAAAAATTCATTTGTAAATTCACTCAAGAACAGATTTCAGATATTCACAAGTTTAATCACTAAAGCAATTCAACATACCCAATTTACCAACTAATTTGGTAAATGTGGATTCATCAAGAGGTTTAGTGAAAATATCTGCTATTTGTTCTTCTGTTGGAACAAAAAATAGTTCAACAGTACCATTCATGATGTGTTCTCTAATAAAATGATACCTGATGTCGATGTGCTTTGTCCTCGAGTGCTGCACAGGGTTGTTGGTGATGGCTATTGCACTTGTATTGTCACATAAAATAGGAATTTTGTTCAATACAGAGCCATAGTCTCGTAGCTGGTTCCTAATCCACAAGATCTGAGCACAGCAGCTTCCAGCAACAATATATTCAGCCCCGGCCGTTGAGTTGGAAACTGTTTGCTGTTTCTTGCTGTACCATGAGACTAGCCTGCTACCTAGGAATTGACAACTCCCTGAGCTGCTTTTCCTATCAACAACACTTCCTGCGTAATCTGAATTTGTATATCCAACAAGGTTAAAACCAGATTCTTTAGGGACCAAATACCTAGATTTGGTTTTCCCTTAAGATATCTTAAGATTCGTTTAACAGCAACGAGATGAATATCTCTAGGATCCGCTTGGAACCTTGCACATAAGCATGTAGCATACATAATATCTGGTCTACTTGCAGTAAGATAGAGTAACGAGCCAATCATACCTCTGTAGCTTGTGACATCTACCTTAATGGAGTTTTCACATGGTCCAGGCTTGACAGCTGTAGTTGACGGAGTCCTTGCTGATGCAGAATCCTCTAGATTGTACTTTTTGAGGAGTTTCTTGAGATACTTGGATTGACAAATAAAAGTTCCATCTAACCTTTGATTTACTTGTAATCCAAGAAAGAACTTCAGCTCTCCCATCATGCTCATTACAAATTTGTTGTGCATTAACTTAGCAAATCTCTTACAGAGATTATCATTAGTAGACCCAAATATTATATCATCCACATAGACTTGGACTAATATTGTATCATTCTTATACTTTTTAGAAAAGAGAGTTTTGTCTATGACACCTCTAATAAAGCTATTTACAATAAGAAATTCAGAGAGAGTGTCATACCATTTTCTCGGAGACTGTTTGAGTCCATAGATAGCCTTGAAAAGAAAGTAGACAAAATCCAAATGATCTGGATCTTCAAAACCAGGAGGTTGCTCTACATATACCTCTTCATCCAGCTTTCCATTCAGAAAGGCACTCTTGATATCCATTTGATAAACTTTAAAGTTAGAGAATGCTGTAAATGCCAAAAATATCCTGATGGCCTCTAGTCTAGCCACTGGAGCATAGGTTTCATCATAATCAATGCCTTCAGCTTGAGAATACCCTTTAGCTACCAGTCTTGCTTTGTTTCTTGTAACCACACCATCTTCATCTAGTTTATTCCTGAATACCCACCTAGTACCAACAGCTTTCTTATGTGTAGGTCTAGGTACCAGTTTCCAGACTTGTTGATGTTCAAACTGATTGAGTTCATCTTGCATAGCAATCACCCAATCTGGATCAGTCAGTGCTTCCTCAATTTTCTTAGGTTCCCTCTCAGAAAGAAATCCTGAGAACAGACACTCATTTTGAGTAGCACGTCTAGTCTGACTCCAACATCTGGATCACCAATAATCAACTCAAAAGGATGAGCTTTATTCCAGACAGTCTGTCTTGGAAGATTTGATCTTGATGATTCACCTTGAAATTCATTGGGATGTTGTGACCTACTAGATGATCCTTCAGCATCTCCCCCTGAGTTGTTGCCATGTTGACTTGAAGATTCTCCGTCAGTAGCAGTGGTATCTCCATTGTTGCCAAAGTTTCCATCACTATTACCTTGAGTATCATCATGATTAACAGGTTCTTCACCAGCAACAACCTCGGGTTCTTGACCATGTTCTGATTCTGAATCTAACATATCATCAAACTTCAATTTCTCAGAAGGATCTTCAGTTTGGATACTAGGGAGTTTAGTGTCATCAAATGTAACATTGACACTTTCAGTTACTTTGTGTTGATCAATGATATACACTCTGTATGATCTTCTTCCATATCCAATAAAAATACCCTCATATGCCTTTGCCTCGAATTTACCACGACGATCATCTCCATCCTTGAGCACGAAGCATCTAGCACCAAATACATGAAAGTATTTGATAGAAGGTTTCTGTTCATTCAAAATCTCATAAGGAGTTTTCATGAAGTCTTTGTTGATTAGAGTTCGATTCTGAGTATAACATGCAGTATTGACAGCTTCAGCCCAAAAGTACATTGGAAGACCTGATTCACTTAACATCGTTCTTGCAGCTTCAATCAATGTACGATTCTTCCTTTCTACCACTCCATTTTGCTGAGGGGTTCTAGGAGCTGAAAATTGTCTGGTAATCCCTTTGTCTGTACAGAATCCATTGAGAAGTGAATTCTTGAATTCTGTTCCATTATCTGACCTTATTGCTCTAACAGGGACATTAGAATCTAACTCAATCATCTTGATATGATCAATCACAACTTGTGGTGTTTCATCCTTAGATTGAAGAAATAAAACCCACGTATACTTGGAATAGTCATCAACTATCACAAGACAGTAACACTTCTTTGACATCGAAAGGACATTAACTGGTCCAAATAAATCCATGTGCAATAATTGCAAAACACCAGTTATGAAAGATGTGTCAGTGCCTCTGTGACTTGCTTTCTTTGACTTTCCTTTCTGGCAAGCCTCACATAGTCCTTCTGGGGAGAATTCCAGCTGAGGCAGACCTCTGACCAATTCTCTTTTGACAAGAGAATTCATTGTTTTGAAATTGAGATGAGAAAGTCTCTTGTGCCATAGCCAACTCTCATCTGACGATGCCTTTGCATAGAAACAATTGACTTCAGGATTGCTTCCAGAGTTCATGTCAGCTACGAACAGATTTCCTTTCCGGATTCCCATCAAGGAGGGTTTTTCACTTTACTTGTGCAGAATCTGACACTTAGCTTGTCGAATAAAACAGTGTAGCCGTTGTCACAGAACTGACTAATGCTAAGCAGATTGTGTTCAAGTCCTTGCACAACATACACATTTTCAATGATAACATTTCCAGCTAGCAAACAGCCATATCCCTCCGTTAAACCTTTGCTGTTATCTCCAAAGGTAACCACTGGGCCAGCTTTCTCAACCGCATTTGATAGCAGGGCTCTATCTCCGGTCATATGTCTTGACGATCCGCTGTCAAGAATCCATACTACCGGTTGTACCTGTTTAATGCCCTGTAATACAAATGGATTAGACCTTCTTCGGAACCCAAGCTTGGCTGGGTCAGGCATATTTGTAAAATTGGCCTTTATCAGGCAAAATAATATTCTTAATTTTAATATTCTCAACTTTCTCAATGACTGGACATTTGACCTTGTGAACAGCCTTGACAAATTTCTGTGTACGCTTAGGCACAAATGTCTCCTTTCTAGCTTTAGGAGGACTAGCAGTCTTAGACCTATCATGCTTTCTATTATTCACATGCTGACGAGGAGTAGTCTTATCATTAGAAATATGCTTACCATTAAAATAAGCATACATCAGATTAAAAGCACAAGACATACAATCAGGAACACCACATGCTTTATGAGAGGGATTAACAATAGGCAACTTATGCATGATAGACATGGCATTTGTGTTATCCAACTCATGTGTGTCTGAGTTAGTCTCAGTTGCTTTCACAAACTTGACTGGAACTTTTGACACACTTGACTTGGAGACAGCTTTCTCATTAGCATTATCTTCAGCACGAATTTCTTCTTAAATGATAAATGAGGTCTCATCAAATGGTTCAGCAATTGATTCTTTATAGAGGGGTTCATCAACACCCTTAAGCACATGTGGTACTTCCCTGCCTTTAGCACAGACATGAGGAGGGGAGTTTATGCCTAATTTTCCAATAGCAGCATTGTAATCATAACCTATTCCAGATGTTTGATTAACAACTTGCTTATTGTAAAACTCTTTGGACTTCGAACAAAAATTAAAGTAAGCTTTAACCTTAGCCTCAAGACCGGTGATCTTGTCTTTGAGAATAGTTTCAAGTTGTCTATAACAGTCAACTCTATTCTCTAGAAAAGATACTTGTTCTTTTAATTTATCTTGATTAATGTGCACAAGTCTTAATTCATTGACCTCTTTCTCAAGGTCTTTGATTTGTTGATTTAACAATTCATTATCACGACGAGCACAATCTAAGGAACCTCCTAGATGATAAACTAATTCAGCATCAGTAAATTTTACCTCTTTTCTTGATGATGAGGTATTTGCATCACTAGCCATGAGAGCAAGATTCCCAACTTCTTCATCTTCACTGTCAGTATCATCCCAGCTTCTTCCCTTTGCCAGGTAAGCCCTTTCAGATTTACTCTTCTGATTAGAATCATAAGAGTTCTTCCTAAATTGTTTTGGCTTCCTACATTCTGTGGCAAAGTGTCCCAACTCATTACAGTTGAAGCATCGAATGGTGCTTCAATCAACCATCCCTGTCTTGTACCCACCACTGCTGGTGTTAGATGATGAAGATCCACCTTTCTGGAATCTGTTGTAGTTGGACTTGTACTTGAACTTGGGATTCCTTTTGAATCTGACATTTGAGAATCTCTTGACAATCAGGGCCATTGACTCATCCTCCAATTGCTCCAGTTCTTCCAAGGAATAGAAATCATCTCCTGATTCATTTGTAGTAGGAGGATCAAATTCTGCTACTATCATATTTTCTTCAACCTTGGAAGACTGTACCATTCTTTCTGACTGTTGAGATTGTTGATGTTGTTGATCTTCAGCTACTAGAGCAGTAGACGTGCTGACCACTCTTCCTTTCCCGTAAACTTCCTTCTGCTGAATCTGCTCCAACTCATAAGTCTTTAACACACCATAGAGCCTTTCCAAAGAAATCTCACTCAGATCTCTTACTTCTCTTATGGCAGTGATTCTATGTTTGAGATGAGTTGGCAGTGTTAAAAGGAACTTTTTGTTGACCTCCTTGATGGAATAGTATTTACCATTAATGTTCACGTTGTTGATCAATGCATTGTACCTCTCAAACACTTCAGTGATTCCTTCTCCTGGATTGGATTTAAAGTATTCATACTCAGAGGTTAGGATTTCTAACTTGTTCTCCCTAACTTCCTCTGTGCCTTCATTAATAACCTCAAGAGTTTCCCAGATATGTTTGGAATCTTTACAATTCATCATATGTCTATTCATCAAGGGATCAAGGGAATCTACTAAAATTAATTGAAGGCTAGCATCCAGGGAGGCTTCTTCTTTTTCAGCAGGAGAAAAATCCTCAGGATTCTTTACATAAGTTCTAGCTTTGGTGATCACCCCATCATTTTCTATTACCTCTGGTTCAATAACCATTAGAATTTTTGGACCCTTCTTTAACACTTCCAGATATTTGAGATTAGCAACTTGTAAAAACAATAGCATCTTCTTCTTCCACATGATATAATTTTCTTTATCGAATAGTGGAATTTTAACGGTTCCAACTTTTTGTGTAGTCATTATGAATTTTTGAGTGAATAAAAAATTCAAGGAGTGAAAGAAACACAAAAGTCTAGGATCTTGTTTTGTACGTTAATCAGAAGGCTCTGATACCAATTGTTAGGTCTCAATATGTTTGTAGAAGGGGGTTGAATACAAACAATACCGTTTAATCGAATAAAATGCGGAATAAAAAAGGGAAACAAAATTCAAGTTAAATAAAATTATTATTAAACTTGAAAGGTGTTACAACAACGGTATCGTTTACAAGGATTAATCTCAAATCAATTATAACAAATCTAGAATAAATTCAACATGAACTTTTTCTATTTTTGCAATAAAAAAGATCAAATGCTATAAGCGATTTGAGATTAAGATCTAGGGATTTTGATCCGCTAGATTGTTACACAAGAACAAGATAAATAATTCTAGTGGTTTGGATTTAACTTTACAATCTACAATTTTGATCTTGAATAAAGCAGATGAAAAATGAAATGTTTTGCTTTTGTTTCTGCTGTGTTCTTGACTTGTGTATTCTGTATGATTAATAGAATGAATGTCTTCTGCTTCTTTTATCAAAACAGCCGAATGGAAATGAACTGCAATGACAATCCCTTGGCTCAGCAAGACAATCGGTAGAACTATCTTTAGAGCTAGCAAGACAATCAGAATGAACTAGCAAGACTTTCGGTAGGACAATCAGATTGTTTTTGCTGAAAATAAATAGATTTAAATCCTATAATAATTCTGGTAAGACAATCCTTTTGAATTAGCATGACTTTCGGTATGACTATTGATTGTCATACCGATTGTCATACTAATACAATCAGTTGTCTTGTTGAATTAAAACAGATTATTAAACCAATTTAAATTCTGAAAATTCTTAATATTAATTCAGAATTAATTAATCAATTAATTCAATTAATCAAATAAATTAATCTTTGAAGATATAATTTATTTTCTTAATTAAATTATATGACTTAATTAATTAATAAAGAATTAATACTAATCTTGAGCAGCATCCATTCTTCTGTATATCTTCTGAAAATCATTGAAATATATGAATCAATTCCACCACTTCAATGTTGACACTCGATGTACTGTCTGGTTCATGAGTGACTAACTTCCGTGACGTTTCTTCATGACTTGACCTTGATACTCTTGATTTTCTTCAGACTAAATCCTTGTAATTAATTGATACCCCGACGAGATCTCTGTCACTTGATTAAATCCATAATCTTGATTTATATCACTGAGGCTTGATCAATTGCTTGAACTTCTTCCAGTGAATTAAGTCATCAAGTCTGTAGATGAACAATGCTTCTTAATCCTTTGACATATGTTACTCTGTGAGATCTCTCTGACGATAGATACACTATTTACTTATTACATTCTTATTTGAGTTGAGTTAAATCCTCGAATAAACAAATAGGCTATGACATATGCCTTTCAGGATTTCGTCCTGGGATCAGATAGAAAATGAGTAGGGATACTTTCTTAGCATTGCACTCTCAAACTCTTACGTAATTTTCCCACATTGTGGTTCTACCATCAAACTCTGACTGGTTTGATAACTCTTCTCCTACACATTTGTCCATTTTTGATCTATAACCCTTCTTGGTTGCTCCATGTAGGTTATGTCTGGTTGCATGTCTATGCGCTCATATGCCCCTATTTGTCTGGCATCCGAATTACACTTCCTTAACATTGATACGTGGAACACATTATGAACTTGCTACATGTTCGGGGGTAGGGCTTGCTCATATGCTAACTTCCCAATACGTCTTAATACCTCAAAGGGTCCAACAATTTGTAGGCTTAGCTTTCCTTTCTTTTTGACCCTCATCAATCCTTTCCAAGGGATACCTTTAACATTACTAGGTCCCCTATTTCCTATTCTTTGTCCTTTCGTGTCAAATCAACATATTTCTCATGTCCATCTTGGGCTACTACCAGCCGTCCTCTGATTAGATCTATTATATCCTTGGTCATTTGGACCACTGCTGGTCCGAGCATCTTGCGCTCTACAACTTCATCCTAACATAAGGGAGATCGACATTTTCTTCCCTCAAAAATCTCATAAGACGACATCTCGATACCTGGCATACGATCTATTATCGTGAGAAAACTCAATCCGCGTTAAGTGATCATTCCAAATTCTTTCAAGTCTATTGTACAGACTCTCATCATAGCCTCTAGCATTAGAGCTTTTGCTTCTCAATACCCATTCTTTTCCAGTTTGTAATCGCTACTACCTTTCGTTCCTAATGTTATACTGGTTATACTTTTGCTCGTTAGCGTTCTATAACCTTTTAATAACCACGTCCACCTTAGTATTACGAATGTGATTCCATTCCGAATACCACCATAACTTTAAGTACTCCTTTTTTCAGCTGTTTCTATTTTCCAAAATTCGATCAATCATATAGAAGTAAAGGAATTTGTTAAGAGATCACTATGATCATGAACACTTGTTCTATTGCATAGTTAGTACAGAAGGTGGCCAGCCTTTAGTACTTGACAAGCAATTAAACAACATGTGGTATCCTACTAGGCTTCTATCACACATATAGATAGTCATTCGGCAATACCTCCCCATTTGGAAGGGTTGTTCTTCTCAGCTTACATGAAATGAAAAGAAGAGAAAAGAACGAGCTGAAGAGAATTGTATATAAGTAAAAAAAAATTATTGCCATAAAATATATGGCTTGGAATTTACCTCTGAACTATAGAGGTTTGTCATAGGAGAACAAAACATATATGTATTTATATCAACATAAAGTATTATAGCATCGTATTTCACATGCCTAAATATTTTCGCTATTCCGTCCATCATACTATGGACCCATGCTCTTCCTCGAGCTTATACACAATCACCTTTGAAACTCCCTCGATATCGAAAATCGAATCTGGGATCTCATTCTAGACATCATTGTTACTAGAATTCTATGCTTGCACCGCAACCTTCCTCGTATAATAATACGACTCTCTATTGATAAGAAAGAATAAATATTCAATAGGTAAATAATCGACCTAGTTTTTTTATCAAAGATAACTTATACGTCCACGCGACCCGATTAGTGGTACTCAATCTCAACATCTATTCCAATACAACTCTCATGCTTATAATCAGCTCATTACTCGCCAAATCATTGCTGCATTACTATGGTCCACCACTGACCTACTGCCGTCATTCACTTTCCATAAAATCTTAATATCTAACCATACGGAGTCAATACATGTCGTATAGAATTCTTCTAAGGAGTTAACATAATCACCATTCATAATTCATGAAGAACACTCCAAATTCTGACATACTTTCATGACATGAAGCAGATAAAATTGCAGAAGAGTTTCAATCAAAGCAACGATAGCAGGTTAATACCATTCTTAATCATATGCCTTAAATAGAAGACTTAACTCAAAGGTTCGTCTAGTCCTTTTTTTGAAACATGGTCCTGGCTTATCTCAAGATAGTACCTTCTGAGACAGATAGCTCGCTCATGGCGATTACATGAATTAAACCTTTACCAACTACTATTACGGTTGGGTATTGCACAGTCATCAGAAGGAATGTCAATCTTCCAAACCATAATACAACCTTCACAGCTTTAACCATCATCACTGTATTCCTTTGACACAAGCACCTATAATTATCCTCTTACCTTTAAAGTGTCGGCCACCTCTTTGGCCTTTCCTGATAATAAAATTTCCTTACAGTCAATGTCATTTTAACCACCTCCAAATAAATTTTCTACCTCATTTCAATCACTGCTTATGTGAAGATGTTTTCATTAAAATCTGATGAGTATAAAAAAATATCACCATTTTTCCATAAGTTATTGCCTTAGTCTTTAGAGGTTAATCAATGTCACGACTGACTCTCAATCATACTTAGAACATCTTTTATCTTAGGTCCTAATTGCCCTGAACAATTTCGACCTTTACTGGTTCGATCCATACTTTCTCGTGGTTTAACACGTGCCCCACTTGGCATCATTATAATTACGTCATATTTCCTTTATCAATATTTCTATTCTTGAGAATTTTGAATATTATCTTTCTCCTTGTAAAACCTCTAAGGTTATCCTTGAATCGTTCCTCCTGTATTCCCTAGATACAGGGCATATCAAGATACCATTTACTAATACTAGAACCATTGTCTATGTACTTCTGAAAAATTTCTTTACTGATCTTTAAAGGTTGTTTCTACCTTGATCCTTTCCAATTCATACTGTTAAAACTCATGTTGTCCCTATTAAGGGTGGAATGCCCACCTTTATGCATTCCCCAAGGATTCATCTCAAGTTATCGAAGTTATATCTTTAATTCCACCTTTAAAAAGGTACTTGCATCCTTCCATGGATAAATCAAGTCATATATCCTTGATAGATTATCTTATTCATCATTCCCACCTCGATAGTCTATACCTAATTTCATAATAGCATCCTTATTCAAATTGAGGTCAATCCATATGGCCTCCAAAAGATAACAATGGTTATCCGCTTTTCTTTCCTGATTTGGTAATGATAACATGGATGTTCTGGAAGATATTGGTCGTGTTCAACGTGAACATCTTCTTAATAAATCCTCATTTTCTTTTATTGTTTATCTCAACAGTCATCTCAATGTTGGGATATCTTTCATACCTGGCGTCTCCCTTTCTGGGTATCATGCCACCGGTCTTACACTTCACATTCTTGAAGGTCACTTCCTTCATCCAATTTTCCTAATTTCTTACTTTCTTGTCTCCTCAGTCTATCCGCGTCTCATTATTTATCCTTCGAACTATCTCAAGGTTTCCCCGAATCCTCCCAACTTACTGGGGATAAAATATATGTATCTTCTTATGCCTTCAACCATCAATTTTAACTCATGGTGAATCACCCTCATCCTGACGATTACATACTTTTCTATTTATATTGCTACGAGTCTTTAGGGTTTCCTCATACCCAACTCCCTTAACATTCCTCAAACTCTATTGTCTTTATTTTCCTTTTCACTTCAGTTTCTTTTTTTTTTCTTTTCTATTACAATCATTTCATGAACCCACTACTCATTGACTTCAAACATCACGTCTTCTGGGATTCTTGTCATCAGAACGAATCTTGACAACTTTTACAACTTAGCTTCATAATTCATTATACTCGTCCGCATTTGTTCTAGCTCTAAAGCTTTTACACTATCTCCATAACCTTGGGAGTTACTTTCCTGAAAACAATTGACTGAACTTTAATCAGTTTATTCTAACCTCTGGCTCCGTGCCTTTCTTGGTCTTTCACCAGCGGGTGGCCTCTCTCTTAGGAGGGTAAGTGACAAAACAGTCTTTTGTGATTTGTTAATCATTTAGAATCTCAAATGATTCCTATATTTCCTTTAGCCAGGCTCTTGCCTCGACTGGGTTCGCTTGTTCCTTAGAACTCTGAGAGCTTAGTGACTTAAAGGTCCTGAAAGAATTTCCCACCGCACTGTCCCCTCAGGGTGGTGGATGGGGATAATAGTCTAAGTTCTCTTTTAGACAGGTCCATGAATTGCCGTATAGGAGTACCGTCTCAGGTCTCCTTTCCTTACTCGACTTTCTGTTTCCTTAGTATGAAATGTTTCATCCTTCTCCCATACTTGGGGTTATCTTATACGTTAAAATCCTTGTTTTCCACTTCATTATGTTATGGGCTCCTTCTTTCTTAATGGCAACCTCCCTGACTATCACATTCGGGGTTTGCCCTAAATCTTATTCCTCGAGCTATGGATTTCGTCTAAGATCCAGTCCTTACGCTCTTAAACGTTTGGAACCCAAATTCTGTAAAAATACCTCATTAATCCCTTATCATCTTTCTCGGTATTAATCTTTTATCTAACTGTTGGCTCTCTGCCTTCATTCATCACTTTTTCTGGCACAATATGTTCTTTTCCGATAATTCGGACTGTATTGCAATCTCAAACAGCTTTTTGGTACCGACTCCGGTTACCTTCACTTCTATTTCCATTTTCTCAAAATCTCTTATAAATTCTCTCAAAAACATTTTCATCTTGAGTCTCTCCTTTATACTAAGGGCATTAGCCACCATTTTGGCTTTCCCTGGATGATAAAGAATCTCATAATCGTAATCCTTGATTAGCTCTAACCACCTTCTCTGGCGCATGTTGAGCTCTTCTGCGTGAAAATGCACTAGAGCACTTATGGCTTGTGTAAATCTCACACTTCTCTCCATACAAGTAGTGCCTCCAATCTTTAGGGCAAAACTATTGCCACAAGCCCAAGCTCATGGGTGGGGATATCGAACTTTATATTCCCTTAATTATCTTGACGCGTATGCGATTACCTTGCTGTGCTGTATAAGAAGCACCCTAATTCCTTATGCGAAGCGTCACTACAATTCACAAAATCTCCTTTTTCATCCGGTAAAGCCAACATAGGGGCCGCCACCAACCTTTGCTTTAGTTGTTAAAAGCTTTTCTCGTATTTCCCTGTCCATTCAAACTTCTTAATCTTACGAGTAAGCCGCGTCAAAGGGGCTACTATCTTTACAAACTTGAACGAACCCCCGGTAGTGACCGGCCAATCCTACCTCTGGTAGTTTCCCTAACCATGGTCATCAATTCCTCAGTGGTCCTTTATTCATTCTTGTCAGGATCCTCCACGGAATCCTCCTCAGCCACAATCCCTTCTAGGACAACATCCTCAACCGCTACATCCTCAATATGAACATCATCTGGTCCTGCGTTAGGACGCTCTATCGGATCCACAATCCGATCTCCAATTAGTAATAAAACATCATCACGCTATTGCTCCTCATCCTCAGGGTTCGAAGTCCCGCTACCATATACGATAACGAACTACGCTTCTATCACGATATTTATAAGGGTTCCCATAAGGGTTTTAACTGTCAGTACTACGTTAGGTAGCCCGACTATGAACTTGGCAAGAGTTCTTATTATCTTAGTGAACTTATTATCTTAACGTCACATCATCTCTGAGGTTTATAACGCTTAGCTCTGACACTATTTCTGTAACACCCCCAAATCCGGGGTCGGGGATCCGGGTTGTCACGAGTTCCATTTCCCTTAATAACACCCAATCTTAATAAACAATCAACTACTCTGTACTGTGACCCCACAATAAACACACACACCACAAGTTATAGTCTCAGAGATGAATATCCAAAAAATAACACGAGTCATTTTATTCCACAATTATATGCCATTACACCTTAAAGGGGTTTTTGAATAAATTTACATTTTTTTGCCATTATTACAATTCATAAAGATACATAAGTTTGGTACAACAAGAGTTGAAAGCCTAGCCTATTGGTAGTTCCTACCTCAGCTACAGCGACATCAATGCCTATAGGAAACTGCGGAACGTTTCCTATCCGCTCGCGAATTGGGAACTTGGTCTTGTTCATCTTGTCTATCTGATGTTGTGCGATGAAAGAATAAAGCAAGGGTGAGCAACAAGCCCACCAAAATAATATGTATAATAATTAACAATATATGAGCATTCTCATAGTACACATGAAAGTCTTGGTCAAGAAGAAATGAACCAAGCTGATATCTTAACGCGACCAAGTCACAAAATATTCAGTATATATATACATATATACTTTTCACAATCTTTGAAATCCTCTGACATGTATAATATACACAGAGTTCCCGTTTATAACTATATAAAATATCGTTGCAAGGTGATCTCATATATCTAACCTTGTCTCAACGTTTTTTCGAAAATGTTTGACATGCACAAGATAATCATTTACTAGATATAAGTTTAAAAGATGTAGTTACAAGATACTCCAATATACTTATATCCGAATACTACTTGAACTACCCCCGTTCAAGTTATAATCAGTTTCAAAAGTTCATCACCCAGATGAGACTACAAGATAAGACTTGAATAGATTCAATCCTTGAAATATCATTATAAATAATGAAGTTACGAGATACTTCATTATGTCCCGATATATATATACACCTATATATATATACATTTCATACACTCCTTGAAAACCTCTGTTATGAAAATTATAAACAGAGTTGCAATATCCAATGAATTTGGAAAGGAGAAAACCTTGGCATAAACCTGATATCTTGCTGATCAGGCAAAGATACCAATAAGTAACCTTTTCTACTAGTAGATGGACGAATTCCCCACTGGTCATCACCCTGGCCACAATAGGACCTTATGCTGGACTTCCACTCAGCCACTTACGCATTTGATGGACTCCCACTGAGCCACTTACACTTTCATGGACGCCCACTGAGCCCATGTTGCTTATGCCGACTCAATAGATGGACTTACTTCCCGAACGTTGGGTAAGTAATCAATTCATTTATCAAAACAGCAACCTCGTTGCGAATGTAAAATACACCACTGAGCCGGATCCCTCAAGTTTTGAGCGAGTATTTAAATCCCCTTCGAAAGGAAGATCTTAACTATAAGAATGAGTTTTGGGATCCGCTCTAACTTTTAAAATCATTTTGAAGACTCGAAAACATTTTTAAGAATGTTTGGAGTAATGCTGATTTAATGAAATAAATCAGTCCCGATATATTAGAAAATATCTGAATATTATTATTTAAATAATATTCCCATAAAGAATAATCTTTATAAAAATAATTGAAGTAGAAGTTGTAAAACTTATACTTGAAATGAATATTAAATAACCAAATATATACTTATACGAAAGTAATATCTTTATTTGAGTAATCAAAAGTGAGTTTGATTATCGACACATTATTCTTTAATAAAATAAAGAATATTAATTAGTAAATAATCGGAGTCATAAGTCCTCGAATGAATATTCAAAATAATATTCATTAATAAAATAAACGGAGTCATAAGCCTTCGAATGAATATTCAAAATAATATTCATTAAATAGAATAAACAGAGTCATAAGTCCTCGAATGAATATTCAAAGTAATATTCATTAATATTCAAAGTAATATTCATTAAATAAATAAGCGGAGTCATAACTCCTCGAATGAATATTCAGAATAATATTCATTAAATAAATAAAGCTATCGAATAAACCTTATTCGATTAATAGTTTTGAACTATATCAATATATATATATAATATACTCGGGAACATCGACTCCCGGTTTTAGAAAATGTTCACCTCTGGGTCCCCTATCCTAAGGGTATACGCAACTACTGCTTATCTCTAACATAGGTATTATGCAACTTATAAACATTCAAATCAACAGATAGATAACCAGATTACGAAACAGACATGCATATATATACCATCTCAGCATTCTTCAATATATCACAAAATTTGCTAATTAACCAACATGCATATATCACAAGATAATGCATATACATATATACATCACCACAACAGTATAACGGGTAGAAAACTTGCCTGAGTGCTCCGGGGTAGACTTAAGCTTAGAGTGGGTCCGATAACCTTTGAACAACAACATAAGCCGGAATTGAACCATGGTCGCTTAAGAAACTAGACTTTAACCAATTGAACCTTAATGTTCGCTTATGCGCTTAATGATTCACTTAAGTCGCTCGAGTACCCTCGGCTCCATCATTTTTAATAAATTAACCATTAAGAGTTTTAAGGCGATTCTTTCGCGAGTACCTTACCAACTTCCTAATCCACTTAACATAATTGTTCCATATCCCAATTAGTCATTTAAAGTCCTTAACCAAGGTTTCAAAGTAAGGCGAGGGGAAATGGTTCGTTCGCGAAACGCCGTTACTTAAAACGATCGTTTCTCCTAAACCGTACATCGGATTCAGGCGTACCACATATCAAAACGAAGCTCGTAACATGGCAATGGTCAAAACCTAATAGTGAGTTCAAGGGTTCTGATGTTAAGAACAAAAACAGTCTACGGTAAATCGGGCATTATGACGGCTATGTTTACGCGATTACCCAAATTTATACCACTCCAAATCAACCCACAATCAACATCACAACCAAACTCCATCCATACTTCACCATACCAGCCCCAACAACTCAATATTATCAACTTATACTACTTCCCAATCATGAACTAAAAGCTTACTTAAGTTCTTTAACTAATTATCATGATTTACAACTCCAAACACATCATAACACCAACCCATCTCTAAATACACAATAACCAAGCATCTTATGAACCATACAAAACACAAAACTCTAAATATACCAAAGTAGGGCTAGGGTATGAGGTTATACCTTCCTTGGTGAGTAAAAGTAACTAAGGAGCTTGGAATCACCCTTGAATGTCCTTACCAAAGCTTAATCTAAACAAAAACTTAAGAACACAATTTTAAGTTCTTGAAAAACACTATTCACCCTCTTCTTCCATGATTTTTAGGAAGAGATTGTGAAGGAAATTGAAGCTTAAACTTATAGGATATCTATATCTATACACAAGGAACCTTAGATAATTACCTTGCTAATTAACAAAGCTTGGATATAGGATTTTGACTTTTTCTTTCTTTGAAGAAGAAGAAAGCCGAGAGCTTTGATGAAGAAAGTGAAATAAACTTTGTGTTTTTGTGTTTTGTGATTTATTTGCTTGGTTGCTAGCTTTTGTTTTTGATTAATTACCTTTTTAACCATGAAAAATTGTGTGGTTATTAATCAACCACACCTCCTTCCCTTATGTCATGCTTAGGTCATCATGTGATGTCACCCTCCCACACTTGCCCTCTTCTTGTTGGTTTGATGACATCATCATCCCTAACCTCCTTGATTAACTCTTAATTGCTTGCCTAATGACCGCTGATCTATTATACGGTTCGCTTAACTTTCGTTCTCGTTTATCGTTTGAGGGATCATACCCGGGATCTTATTACTTGGATTCCCTTAACCTTTCTCAATACATTATATTCCTTTTATGATCCTCTCTTAAAATCCTTGAATTTAAATCCTTTTTATCCTGTTACCTTATACTAAATTCTTTCGGTATCTGGTGGATTTTCGAAAAAAATCAAAGTGTTCGGATATGGATTCTGACGATCTTTGCATACACTTATATACCACATAGAGTACTGATAATATCCCAGAAGATCAATAAAAGAACCCCTACATAGTGTGGCATGAAAAGTTTTCTTATTCAGCATAATCAGCAAAACACTATTCATAAGGGTTTCAAAAATTCCAAAAATTGGGGTTATTACAGTCTCCCCTCCTTAAAAGGATTCCGTCCCGGAATCAGATAGAAAATGAGTAGGGATACTTTCTTAGCATTGCACTCTCTAACTCTTACATAATTTTCCCACATTGTGGTTCTACCATCAAACTCTGACTAGTTTGATAACTCTTCTCCTACGCATTTGTCCATTTTTGATCTATAACCCTTCTTGGTTGCTCCATGTTGGTTACGTCTGGTTGCATGTCTATGCGCTCATATGCCCCTATTTGTCTGGCATCCGAATTATACTTCCTTAACATTGATGCGTGGAACACGTTATGAACTTGCTACATGTTCGGGGGTAGGGCTAGCTCATATGCTAACTTCCCAATACGTCTTAATACCTCAAAGGGTCCAACAATTCGTAGGCTTAGCTTTCCTTTCTTTTTGACCCTCATCAATCCTTTCCAATGGATACCTTTAACATTACTAGGTCCCCTATTTCCTATTATTTGTCCTTTCGTGTCAAATCAACATATTTCTCATGTCCATCTTGGGCTACTACCAGTTGAAGCCGAGAGACTCTGAACATTGAGTTGGAGAAATTTGGGGCGGATCTCTCGAGTCCGATCACCGAGCCAGCCGCCGAAGTCGAAGAAGTTGAACTATATGCTGGGCATTCGGGAAAAATGGTTCGAATCAGGAAAAACATGGAAAAAGATATGAAGGAAAAGGTTATCACAGTCATTCGACAATATCATGACGTATTCTCCTGGGGGCTGGAGGACATGCCCGGTTTGGATCCCAAGACAGCTAAGCATTGCCTTAATGTACAGCTCGAGGCCAAACCGGTCAAGCAGAAGAAAATGACTTTTGTAGCCGGACGGCAAAAGGTCATTGAGGTTGAAGTGGAGAAGCTGTTGGAAGCCAAGTTTATCGAATAAATTAATTATCCTGACTGGTTGGCTAATGTGGTGGTCATCAAGAAATCCAGCAGAAAGTGGAGGATGTGCGTAGATTACACATATCTCAACAAGGCTTGCCCGAAGGATCACTACCCTCTTTCTAGCATCGACCAATTAATAGACGCCACGATCGGATACTAGGTACTTAACTTTCTTGATGCTTTTTCTGGTTATCATCAAATTACAATAAACGTCAATGAAGTGCCCAGGACAGCGTTCATAACTCCTAAGGGAACCTATACATATATTAGAATGCTTTTCAGGATTTAAGAATGCTGGAGCCACATTTCAGCGAATGGTGAACAAAGTGTTCAAGGAACAGATAGGCCGAAACATGTAAGCCTATGTGGATGACATGATCATGAAACAATTGTTCCAAGATCAAGCCGAAGACCTGAGAGAATGCTTCGAGACTCTCCGAAAGAATAACATGAGAATTAATCCAAACAAGTACACATTCGGAGTAGCAAGTGGAAAGTTTTTAGGATACATGGTCAGTGCCCGAGGGATAGAGGTGAACCTAATGAAAATTGAGGCAGTTATCAACATGGAAGATTCGAAGTACATACGGGACATCCAGAAACTAACCGGATGACTGGCAGCCCTTCGGCGATTCATCTCCAGGTCATCCGAGAAAGCACTCTTTTTCTTCACCATCCTCAAAGGGTCAAAGAAATTCTAGTGGGGGCTTGAATGTCAAAAGTCATTCGAAAAGTAAAGGAATATCTCACCAAGGCCCCACTCATAATGAGGCCCGATCCGAATGAAACCCTCAAGCTCTACTTAATCATGTCTGACCGAATACTTGGAGCAGTACTAGTAAAATTAATGAGGGGAACCAACATCCCGTCTTCTACGTGTCCCATGTGCTTAAAGACGCAGAAACAAGGTACTCAAACGCTGAAAAATTCGCATACGTGTTAGTCACGGCCTCCCAAAAATTATGACATTATTTCAAAGGCCGAACAGTTCAGATAGTCACTGATCAGCCATTGAAGAAAATCCTGACAAGGCCAGAAGCTTCGGGAAGGGCTGTAGCTTGGTCCATCGAGCTGGGAGAATACGACCTCGAGTTTGTCCCCCGAATGGCAATCAAAGCCCAAGCACTGGAAGATTTTATGGTCGAATGCATGTTGAGTGGCATTTATGACACTTTATTACGCTCCGTAAAGCTTTGAATTGATGTGTTTGTACTCAAGTTGTTAAGTGTTTTAACGTGTTTTCTAATGTTTTTGTATTTCAGGCGTTATCTAGGTAATCAGGAGTATTAGCATTGTTTTGGTGCTAATTTGGTGTCAAGGTGGTGTTGGAATAAAAGCTCGTGGAAGACCGACTCAAATCTGTAAGAAAAATGAAGAAGTTAATTTCTGGAAGAAGCCCAGCGCGCCGCGCTGATTAAGCGCGTGGCCGTGCCCGAAGTTCAGAAAGCCAGCGCGCCCGCGCTGATCAAGCGCGCGCCCATGCCAGGTCGGGGTGCAGAATTCCGATTCTATTCTAATTTGAATTGGAAGACTTCTCTGCTGATTAGGGCTGCTATATAAGAAACTTTAGGTCATTTTTAATAAGATATCAAGCCAGAGAAATATCAAGGAGATCCGTAAGAAGACCGTGTTAGCACGATTTAAAATTCTTAATGAAACAAAAGTGAATTTAAGGATTTAAAATTTGCCATGCTAGCATAGGTTCATGTATTTGTTATGCATGATTCGTGGGTAATTTTAACAATCTTACTTGCCCTTTGTAATCAATATAGATAACTTGTGCTTTAACCATTATGTTGTCAAATTCTATAGACATATAGGGTCTCAATATAATTGGTATCTATTCAGCTTCTATCTCTTTTATGGATGTCTGATAGTATGGTATTCGTGCAACGAAAGTTGGCGTTTATCAGTTTCGTGTTATCTGATTAGTGTCATCACCATTGAATGCTAAGGTTAAGAACAACAAGGCTATTGAATGAGGTATTTAATGAAGTTAGAATCCCATGTTTGTCATATATATTAACTCAGTCAATTTTATTCTCTTACTTATAATTGTTAGTTTAATTCTTAGTTATAAACAACCTCAATTTGTTATCGTCTTAGCATTGAATAATAACCTTACATTGTTGCTTAAGTACATTAATTAATTAGTTAACCAAAGCCAGTCTCTGTGGGAACGAACAAGAAAAGATTCTATACTACTTGCGAACTAGTATACTTGCGTGTATTATTAGCGCGTGTTTAGCGACTAACAAGTTTTTGGCGCCGCTGCCGGGGACTGCAGTGTTAATTTATAGTTTATGTGCTTTCCATCAGTGGTCGTTAAAGTTCATTGACTCAGACATTATTACTTATCTGTTTCCTTGTCTTATTTCAGGTACTCTAGCGAGGGTGTATGCATACGCGTTCACGTACTCGTAAGGAAGAACTTGTGGTGGTTCGAAGGAAAGTTTTCGAGGAAGAAAAGAAGGGAGAAGAAGAAGAGAAGGTCAAGGAACGAGTTTTATTAAAGATGGGAGATCAAGCAGAAAATCCTAAGGCTTTGAGGGACTATTCTCAGGCTAAGATTAATGACATTCAGTCAAGCATCATCAGGCCAACCATCAGGGCTAATACTTTTGAGATCAAGTCAAGCACGATTCAGATAATACAGAACTCAGTTCAGTTTAGGGGTTCTCCTACTAAAGACCCCAACATGCACATCAGGGATTTCATCGAGATCTGCGACACTTTCAAGTTCAATGATGTGACTAAAGATGCTATCAAGCTACGACTCTTCCCATTCTCTCTTAGGGATAAGGCTAAGTACTGGTTACATTCTCTACCAACAGGGTCTATCACCACTTGGAAAGATCTTGCTCAAAAGTTTCTCACTAAATTCTTCCCTATGGAGAAAACTGTTGCAATCAGGAATACTCTTACTCAGTTTGCTCAGCAAACTGGAGAATCTTTGTGTGAGGCTTGGCATCGATATAAGGAGATGTTAAGGAAGTGCCCACATCATGGCATGCCTGATTGGATGATTATTAACTATTCTATAATGGATTGGGTGCTACTTCTAGACCCATGCTTGATGCAGCATCAAGAGGAGCCTTATGGGCTAAAAGCTATGATGAAGCTTATGAACTTATTGAACTAATGGCTGCTAATGAGTGCCAAAATCCTTCCCAGAGACTGACTCAGGGAAAGTAGCAGAAATTCTGGAGTTGGATGCAGCAACTGCTATAGCTGCCCAACTTAAGGCTTTGACGATGAAGGTAGACACTTTGGCTAATTATGGAGTTAATCAAATCACTAGTGTCTGTAAGCTTTGCGCTGGTGCCCATGAGACTGATCAGTGCGTAATTTCTAGTTAATCAGCTCAGTTTGTGAGCAACTTTCAGTGTTTGCAACAACCTGTGCCAACCACTTATCATCCCAACAACCGTAATCATCCTAATTTCAGTTGGAGTAACGCTCAGAATGCGGTTCAACAGCCTTATCAGCAGTATCCAGCTAAGCAGTACAACCCCCTAGTTTTCAGCAACCATAATATGCTCCAAGACAACAACTCCAGCTGCAACAAGCCAATGAAAAATCTGAATTAGAGGAGTTGAAGCTTATGTGCAAGAGTCAAGCTGTTTCTATCAAGACATTGGAAAATCAAATTGGGCAAATTGTCAATTCCTTGCTAAATCGTCAGCCTGGTACACTACCTAGTGACACTGAAGTGCCAGGAAAGAGGGAAGCTAAGGAGCAGGTAAAGGCAATCACTTTGAGATCTGGAAAAATTGTGAATCCCGAACAAACTCAAGCGTTGACTGAAGAAGCTGGGGCTGAGAAAGAAGTAGAGCAGCATGAAGTAGAAGTGGAACCAAGGAAGACTACTGTTGAGCACATTCCTCCTGAGGGTAATACATGGGAGAAACAGATCTATCCTCACCGCCTTTTCCTAAGCGGCTGCAGAAGAAAAAGCTGGACAAGTAATTTGAGAAGTTTCTGGAGGTGTTCAAGTAACTTCATATCAACATACCTTTCGTTGAGGCTCTTGAGCAGATGCCAAGTTATGCAAAGTTTATGAAAGGTATTCTCTCTCGAAAAGTAAAGCTAGATGATTTAGAGATTGTCGCTCTCACGGAGGAATGTATTGCTGTGCTGCAACAGAAGTTACCTCCGAAGCTTAAGGATCCAGGAAGCTTCACTATTCCGTGTACTATTGGAAAAGTGTCTTTTGACATATGCTTATGTGACTTGAGAGCTAGCATCAATCTTATACCCTTGTCAATCTTCAAGCGGTTGGACTTACCTGATCCAAAACTGACTTATATGACCTTGCAGTTGGCCGACTGTTCTATTACATATCCGCGAGGTATTGTGGAGAATGTCTTGGTCAAGGTTGATAAACTCGTCTTCCCCATTGATTTCGTAATTCTTGATTTCGAGGAGGATAAGAAGATTCCCATAATCTTGGGAAGACCTTTTTTGGCAACTGGGCGAACCTTGATAGATGTGCAGAAGGGTGAGCTCACAATGCGCGTGCTGGATCAGGATGTAACTTTTAATGTGTTCAATGATATGAAATTTCCTATGGAAAATGAGGAGTGCTTAAAGGTGGAGTTGGTCGATTTTGTGGTTACTTCATAACTTGATCAATTGCTAAGGTCTGATGCCTTAGAAAATGCCTTATTGGGAAATTCATATAGTGAAAATGACGAAGGTGAAGAACAATTGCAATATTTGAATGCTTCTCCCTGGAAGAGGAAGATTGATATGCCTTTTGAATCTCTCAGAATGGAGGAATTGAATAAAGCTCTTAAACGCCTCAAACCATCTATTGAGGAAGCTGCCACTCTTGAGCTTAAGTCTTTACCCGAGCATTTGAGGTATGCATTTTTAGGTGATGCATCTATTTTACCTGTTATTATTGCATCTGACCTTTCAGGTAGTGACGAGGAAAAGCTCCTGAGGATTCTAATAGAGTTCAAATCGGAAATTGGTTGGACTATAGCAGATATCAAGGGAATCAGCCCTTCTTACTGTATGCATAAAATTCTGTTAGAGGAAGGTAGCAAGCCTACGGTCGAGGAGCAAAGAAGACTTAATCCAATCATGAAGGAAGTAGTGAAGAAGGAAATTCTTAAGTGGCTAGATGCATGAATCATCTATCCTATTTCTGACAGTTCATGGGTAAGCCCGATTCAATGTATGCCAAAGAAAGGTGGAATTACTGTGGTAGCAAATGAGAAGAATGAGCTTATTCTTACTAGAACAGTCACGGGGTGGACAGTTTTCATGGACTACAGGAAGCTGAATAAAGCTACTAGGAAGGATCACTTCCCTTTTCCCTTCATTGACCAGATGCTTGATAGATTAACTGGTCATGAGTACTATTGTCTGCTGGACGGCTATTCGGGTTACAATCAGATTTGTATCGCTCCAGAAGATCAGGAAAAGACTACCTTCACTTGTCCATTTGGTACTTTCTCCTTCAGACGAGTTTCTTTTGGGCTGTGTGGTGCGCCAACCACATTTCAGAGATGTATGATGGCCATCTTTTCTGATATGATTGGCCATAATGTGGAGGTGTTCATGGAAGACTTCTCTGTATTTGGCGATTCTTTTGATGAATGCTTGCAAAATCTTAGACACGTTCTCAAGAGGTGTATTGAGACCAATCTGGTTCTCAATTGGGAGAAATGCCATTTTATGGTGTGACAGGGCTTTATTCTCGAGCACAAGGTTTTTAGTAAGGGTCTTGAGGTGGACAAGGCCAAGGTGGGGGTCATTGAGATCTTCCTCCACCTATTTCTGTTAAGGGAATTCGCAGTTTTCTTGGTCATGCGGGTTTCTATAGGCATTTCATCAAAGACTTCTCTAAGATTTCAAAGCCATTGTGCAGTTTTCTAGAGAAAGATGTCCCTTTCAAGTTTGATGACGAGTGCCTTGCAGCTTTTGAGACATTGAAGAAGAGTTTAATCACGACACCATTCATAACTGCACTTGATTGGAATGAACCTTTTGAGATGATGTGCGATGCAAGTGACTATGTAGTTGGAGCAGTTCTTGGGCAGAGGAAGAACAATATATTTCATATGGTCTACTATGCTAGTAAAACCCTAAATGGTGCTCAACTGAATAATACTACTACAGAGAAAGAACTTTTGGCTATTGTCTATGGTTTTGAGAAATTTCGATCTTATCTACTTTGGACTAAGGTGACAGTTTTCACTGATCACGCTGTAATTCGATATCTCGTCTCAAAGAAGGACTCGAAGCCTAGATTGATTAGATGGGTTATTTTGCTTCAAGAATTTGAGTTAGATATCAAGGACAGAAAGGGAACTGAAAATCAAGTCGATGATCATCTCTCGCGTTTAGAGAATCCTAATGCTACTTCATTGGATAAGACATTGATAAATGAGTCTTTTACCGACGAGCAGCTGTTTGGAGTGCAAGAAGAAGAACCGTGATTTGCAGACATTGTGAACTACCTTGTGAGTAATATCATACCTCCCGACTTATCTTATGCTCAAAGGAAGAAGTTTCTACATGAAGTGAAGTGGTATATGTGGGATGAGCCGTTTCTTTTTCGACAAGGAGCTGACCAAATCATCAGGAGATGTATTCCTTACAGCGAAACGGGGGGGATCTTGCCAGATTGCCACTCAATGGCTTATGGAGGACATTATGGTGGAGAAAAGACAACAGCTCGTATTCTTTAAGCAGGTTTCTTTTGGCCGACCTTGTTTAAAGATGCTCACCAGTTTGTTTTGAAATGTGATCGATGTCAACGTGTGGGTAATATGTCTAAGAGTGATGAGATGCCTCTTAATATGCTTCTAGAGGTTGAGGTCTTCGATGTTTAGGGAATTGACTTTATGGGGCCATTTGTCTCATCTTGTAACAATCAGTATATCTTGTTAGCGGTTGATTGCGTGTCGAAATGGGTTGAAGTTAAGGCGTTTCCACCAAACGATGCGAAAGTGGTGCTTAATTTTCTTCACAAGCAGATATTCACAAGGTTTGGAACTCTAAGAGTCATAATCACTAATGAGGGGTCGCATTTTTGCAATCGCAAGTTCACCGCTATGATATAAAGGTATAATGTGGATCATCGCATTGCCACGACTTATCATCCTCAGACAAATGGTCAAGCTGAGGTGTCTAACAGAGAGATCAAGCGCATTTTAGAGAAAATTGTGTGTCCATCAAGGAAAGATTGGTCTTTGAAGCTTGATGAAGCTGTTTGGATGTATAGAATAGCATATAAGACTCCATTGGGAATGTCGCTGTTTCAGTTGGTCTATGGTAAGGGATGTCATTTGCATGCATGTGGAGCTCGAGCATAAGGCATATTGGAATTTGAAGAAATTGAATCTTGACTTGGATGCGGCTGGAAAGAAGATGATGCTTCAATTGAATGAACTCGACGAGTTTCGACTTCAAGCTTATGAGAACAATAAAATGTACAAGGAGAAAGTCAAGAGGTGGTACGATCGGGGTCTAGTGCTCAAATCATTTGTGCCGGGGCAACAAGTTCTTTTGGTCAACTCTCGTCTCCGTCTTTTTCCTAGGAAGTTGAAGTCAAGATGGTCAGGGCCCTTCATAATCAAAACTGTGTTTCCACATGGAGCGGTGGAAATTTTGAGAATGATCTGGGCCAAGCATTCAAGGTAAATGGTCAGAGGTTGAAGCATTACTATGGTGACACGACAAACCGTGAGGTGGTTAGTGCCGTTTTATTATCTATTTGAAGCTCAAGGTTCTACATCGAGCTAGCGACGTAAAAGAAGCGCTTCTTGGGAGGCAACCCAAAGTTGTTGTACATTAGTAGGTAGAGGAAGCAAGAAGAAAGGAGAAAAACACAAAAAAATCAGAAAAAGAAAAATATTCAGGGCCAACTCCAGTGACCAAGCGCGCCCGCGCTAATCTAGCGCGCGGCTACGTAGTTTTTCGAGAAGGTAAGTGCGCCCGCGCTGATCTAGCGCGCAGCCGCGCCGGTTTTCCAGAGAGTGAGCGCGCCCGCGCTGTCCAAGCACGCGGCCGTGCCGGGTCCTGTTCGGAAAAAAAATTAAAAACAGCAGTTTTTAAGGGAATTTCGGGATTTTTGTTATAGAATCAATTTCAAACCGAAATTTACTCTTCCACATCCCAAATTTCCCTCTCCCAATCAAACCCATTATTTCCACGATTCCCACAATCAATTCCCACTTCTATTCCTTATCGAATTCTCACCTCTCCACCTATAAATACACACACTTATACACAAACTTCTCCACCACATCACAAATTCTCAAACACAAATCTCTCTCAAACACTTAACTTTTATTCTCTCTCATTCAATCCTAATGGCACCTAAGAGTCAAAGAACGCAAGTTAGCAGCAGCACCACTGATTCTTCATCTGCGGGTGGTGTGAGGCCAAGGTTTTCTACTCCTGAGGCTGAAAAGGAGTACACGAGGCTTCTCTCGAAGCCTATTGCTAAGGAGCGAGGTTTTCTGCCATCAGGGAAGGATGGTAAGCTATTGGAGATGATCCTTGAGATGGGCTGGGTTTCTTTCTGTAAGGCTCCCGTTGCTCTGCCAATAAGTGTTATGCGGGAGTTCTATGCTAACGCTAAGGCGAAGAAGAATGGCTTCACGGTGATTCGAGGGAGGACTGTGGAGTATACTGCAGAGGCTATCAGGATGGTGACTGAGCAGCTGTTAGGGCGAAAATACACGCTAATATTCACGCAAGTATAAACGTTCGCAAGTAGTATAAGATATAAATCAGATTCATTCCCACAGAGACTGGTTTAGGTTAAGTTCAATTTATGCACCTATGCAACAATGTATAGTTATCGCTCAATGCTAAGACAAACAACAAATTGGGTTTTAATTAAACTAAGAGATTATATTAAATAATATTAAATAAGAGAATTGAGGTTGAATTACTATATATGACAAACATGGGATCCTAACTTCATTACTACATTCAAAGTCATTGTTCTTAACCTTAGAATGTAATGGTGATGACACTAATCAGATAACACGAAACTAGTAAACGCCAACTTTCGTTGCACGAGTACCATTTTACAAGACATCCATAAAAGAGATAGAAGCTGAATAGGCACCAATTATATTGAGACCCTATATGTCTATAGAATTTGACAACATAACGGTTTAAGTATAAGTTATATATCTTGATTACATAGGGCAAGTAAAACGGTTACAGTTACCCACTAATCATGCATACAATACATGAACTTATGCTAGCATGGCAAGTTCTAAACCTCTATATTCACTGTCGCTTTAATAGAGATTAACACGCTATCTTATATGTTAGCTACACACATAAGATGAATAAGCACAACCAATACTAGGATATCAATCAATCACCACACACCAAGGTATCGAAACAAATTAATTATTGAAATCCATAAGTAAATCCGCTAGAACCCCATGACAACGATTAGTTCATAATCAAACTCATCGTCACCATGGGTTCCAATGAAAGCATTGTATAAAAAAGGTCTTAATAAACTAAATAATAATCAAAGTACGAATAAGCGAGATCTAGGTTCAACAAGAACGAAACCGAGCATCCAAAGTTACAACTAATTCAAAGAATCACAAGTTGAAAATAAGATCTTCTTTTTCGGAGTTGTTTTGTGCTTCTAGGTCTTCTCCTTGGTATCCCAATCTTCCCGGATGATGAAAACCCTTTTTTTAAGTATATATAAGCCCATATTGGACCTGGATCCTTAAAATTATCAAATTCCACTCAAAAAAGGCATTTTCAGCGAAGTCAGCCACGCATCATCACGCGGCCGTCTCCACCAGCAGGCGGGCGCCTCCACCAGCAGGCGGGCGCCTGCAGCTTGTCTGGAAAAATTCTGATGAATCTTGTTTTGACCATAACTTGAGTTCTACTCATCAGAATTAGGAGATTCAACTGCCCACGCGAAGCTAACATGATTCTCTACAACTTGACAATAGAATTGGCTTCCAAATCTGATCACTTTTCATCATATTTCCTTTAAAAGCTCCTTTCTTCATTTAACTGATACCTAAAATGCAATAACACAAAAACACATCAAAATACCAACAACTTGAGTCCAAAACACCAATTTAAGCTTGTAATGAAGCATTCCAAGTGGATATAAAATCCACTTATCACACCCCTAAACTTGAATCGATGTTTGTCCTCAAGCATAAACTGACTCAAAACTACAAAACAAACCTAATGCATGAATAAAACTACGTGAATGCAACTAAATGATAATGCAATCGATCCCCTCAGAATAACCATAATCAAATGAATAAGCCAACGCCTCTAAGAATACAATGACTCAAAACGAGCTCGAATAAATCCCACAAACCAACTCACAAACCAGAAATGTGCGTGTGTGGAATGCTTAACATATATCTCTCGATACTAGATCAATAATCATACCTTATCTATCATCGAAACAATCAAAAGTTTATAAACAGAATAGATAATAAACGCATTATGACTCACAACACCACCTTTCTACTAGAGTAATACAAGGATTCACACTATTATTGAACACATAACAAAGATGCTTATTTGACCGTGCAATGAATGAGGTCTCAAAAGACTTATGCAATAATTCCCATATAGCGAGCGTTAGGTTAGCGGATCCCAGACTATAAAAGCTTTAGGTCACTAGGCACAAAGTCCCCTAGAACTTAATAACTCGAGTATTAAAGAGCTCACTCTTGATCAATTATGCATAAACACATACTTTTTTTTCTTTTTTTCTCTTTTTTTCTTTTTTTTTCAATAATTTCTGAATAAGTGCATTTCGCTCCATCTCATTCAACCCTAGACTACTCATAAAAATATGAGCCGGCAACTAGCCATTTGACGCCTAGCCTTACAACAACTAGCAATAAAATCCAAGTTTTTCTCCAGATAAAAAAATCAGTATTTTTACGTCATTATGGGAATATCACAAATTCTAAATATAACCAAGTGATTAAATCTCAACAACAAACAAGTATGATCATGATCCAGATCAAAAGCAACCCTATAAGACTTTGTGAAAATATTTGTTTCTGGGATGCAAATTAATTCATTAGGACTTAAACATCCCTCTATTCGTCATTACCACACTCAAATCAACATCAACTTATCAAATATCATAGTTCATCTTAAAGGATCATGCTAAATATGCATGCAAATGCAACTATATGAAATCACATAAAAACAAACAAATATGTCCTAAATAAACAATCATGCAAAAATATGAATGAACTACAACTAAACATGCAATATGAATCTATATGAATTTATATGGATACACATACTACTAATCCTTATATTATCACCCCCAAACTTCAAATTTTCAATGTCCTCATTGAAGGTAATAATAAGGATTTCAGGCATACCTAGTCCTCAGAAAGATCACCCTCCTCGGGTGGAGGATCAAGTGGCCAATCAACCTCGCCACCAATGTTTCTGAAAATAGTGCCCAAAGCCTGTGTCAAACCTGCAGCAAAACGATGGTGAATGTCGTGCATGGCCTCCATACGCCTAATTACTCGCCTGTACTGCTCATCACCAACACCAGTCCTATCAACCGTGTATGGCGCATGAGAAGAACCCTCTGTAGGCACTAAAAGATCCGTCCAGCCACTCTCTGCATCATCAAAAATATATCCCAACCCCTTATCATGGGGTGCACCTAAGAATGAATAACTCAAGTGATCTGGCTTTCGGTTGAGCTCAAGTGTGGGAGCTTCTTGAATAAATGGTTCAAAACGCTCCTGAGAAATTTTCAGCTCTGCTAACCCAAGAGAATCGAATGGCAAATCCAACATCCTCATCCACGGAGGTGCATTCAAAACCTGTAGTTGCTCTGTTCCTTCTTCATTTTCAATAACTGATTCCCCTGTTAAGGCTCTCCCTAAGGTATCTGACTTTGGCAATTGCTCAGGCTCTGAATTTACTAGAGAGTCGACCCACTCTACTTGAAAGCACTCCTCTTTAGCTGTGAGTAACTTTATTTCCTTGAACACATTAAAAGTGACCTTTTGATCGTAAACCTTCATCGAAAGCTCTCCTTTTTGCACATAGATCATAGTTCGGCCTGTAGCCAAGAATGGTCTTCCCAAAATAATGAGAATCTTCTTATCTTCCTCGAAATCAAGAATTACAAAGTCAGCAGGGAAGATGAGTTTATCCACCTTGACCAAGACATCCTCCACTATACCTCGTGGATAAGCGATGGAACGGTCAGCTAGTTGCAATGACATGTATGTTGGTTTCAGATCAAGAAGACCAAGCTTCTTGAAGATAGATAAGGGCATCAGATTGATGCTAGCTCCCAAATCACATAAACATTTGTCGAACGACAAGTTTCTGATAGTACAAGGAATAGTGAAGCTTCCAGGATCTTTAAGTTTCGGAGGCAACTTCTGTTGCAGCATAGCACTGCATTCCTCCGTAAGAGCAACAGTCTCTAAGTCATCGAGCTTCACTTTCTGAGAGAGAAAACCTTTCATAAACCTCACATATCTAGGCATTTGTTCAAGAGCTTCAATGAAAGGTATGTTGATATGAAGTTTCTTGAACACCTCCAAAAACTTCTCAAACTGCTTATCCAGCTTTTTCTTCTGCAGCCTCTTAGGAAAAGGAGGTGGAGGATAGATCTATTTCTCCCCTGTATTACCCTCAGGAGGAGTGTGTTTCACAGTAGTCTTCCTTGGTTCCACCTCTGCTTCCTTCTGCACTTCTTCTTCAGCCACAACTGCATTTTCTGAAAATTGAGATTTTTCAGGCTCTTCGTCTTACTGAATTTGGGGGCTTGCCACCTTTCCAAACCTTAAGGTGATGGCGTTCACCTGTTCTTCAACTTCGCCCTTTCCTGGATTTGTTTCTATATCACTAGGAAGCGTTCCTGGTGGTCGATTCAATAAGGCATTAGCAATTTTCCCTATTTGGTTCTCCAGAGTCTTGATAAAAACAGCCTGACTTTGGCATATAAGAGCCTGGTTTTTGCACATAAGCCGCAACTCCTCTAATTCAGATTTTTCATTTGAAGATAGACATGCATCATGAGTTTGTTATTTTGGTGTAATTTGTTGCTGAAAACCAGGAAGATTGAATAGCTTATTTCCAAACTGCTGGAATGGCTGTTGCATCGCATTCTGATTGTTGCTCCAGCTGAAGTTAGGATGATTCCAGTTGTCAGGATGATAAGTGTCTGGAACTGGTTACTGCGATCTCTGAAAGTTGCTCACAAACTGAGCTGAGTCACTAGATATAGCGCATTGCTCCGTCGCATGCGGACCTACACACAGCTCACAAACACTAATTATCTGCTTAACACCATAATTAGCCAGATAATCGATCTTTATAGACAACGCCTTTAGTTGAGTAGTGATAGTCGTAGCTGTATCCACTTCAAGAACTCCTGCTACCTTGCCCATGGAAATCTCTAGGTTGGATACTGATATTCATTAGCAGCCATCAGTTCAATTAGATCATAAGCTTCCTCATAGCTCTTTGCCCATAATGCTCCGCCTACTGCTGCATCGAGCATGTGTCTGGACTGTGCTCCCAACCCATTGTAAAAATAATTGACGATTATCCAATCAGGCATTCCATGATGAGGACACTTCCTAAGCATCTCCTTGTAGCGCTCCCAAGCTTCATATAAAGATTCTCCTGATTGCTGCACAAATTGAGCAAGAGCATTCCTGATTACAGCTGTCTTCGCCATAGGGAAGAATTTAGTATGAAACTTCTGAGCAAGATCTTCCCAAGTAGTAATCAAACCAGCTGGTAGAGAGTGTAACCAGCTCTTAGCCTTGTCCCTCAGAGAGAATGGGAACAGTCTCACCTTCACAACATTTTTAGAAACACCGTTGAACTTGAAGGTGTCACAGATCTCAATAAAATCCCTAATGTGCATATTGGGATCTTCTGTTGAAGAACCCCCAAACTGGATTGAATTTTGCACCCATTAAATTATTCCAGGCTTGATCTCAAAGGTATTAGCTGTGATAGCTGGCCTGACAATGCTAGATTGAATGTCATTGATCTTGGGTTGAGAAAAATCCATCAAGGCTTTCGTTCGTGCTGCTGGATCTCCCATTGTAATGAGTGCCTGAAACACAAACAAATAAATCGTGAGAGTAAAAGAGTCCGAGTCAGTGAAATTTAACGATCACTGATGACAAGCACATAAACTAAAAATTAACACCGATTCCCCTGCAGCGGCGCCAAAAACTTGTAGGGCGAAAATACGCGTAAATATTCACGCAAGTATATGCATTCACAAGTAGTATAAGATATAAATCAGATTCGTTCCCACAGAGACTGGTTTAGGTTAAGTTCAATTTATGCACCTATGCAACAATGTATGGTTATCGCTCAATGCTAAGACAAATAACAAATTGGGTTTTGATTAAACTAAGAGATTATACTAAATAACATTAACTAAGAGAATTGAGGTCGAATTACTATATATGACAAACATGGGATCCTAACTTCATTACTACTTCATTCAAAGTCATTGTTCTTAACCTTAGCATGTAATGGTGATGACGATAATCAGATTACACGAAACTAGTAAACGCCAACTTTCGTTGCACGAGTACCATTCTACTAGACATCCACAAAAGAGATAGAAGCTGAATAGGCACCAATTATATTGAGACCCTATATGTCTATAGAATTTGACAACATAACGGTTTAAGTATAAGTTATCTATCTTGATTACATAGGGCAAGTAAAACGGTTAGAGTTACCCACTAATCATGCATACAATACATGAACCTATGCTAGCATGGCAAGTTCTAAACCTCTATATTCACTATTGCTTCAATAGAGATTAACACGCTATCTTATATGTTAGCTACGCACATAAGACGAATAAGCACAACCAATACTAGGATATAAATCAATCACCGCACACCAAGGTATCAAAACAAATTAATTATTGAAATCCATAAGTAAATCCGCTAGAACCCATAACAATAATTAGTTCATAATCAAACTCATCATCACCATGGGTTCCAATGAAAGCATGGTATAAACAAGGTCTTAATAAGCTAAATTATAATCAAATTACGAATAAACGAGATCTAGGTTCAACAAGAACGAAACGAGCTTCCAAAATTACAACTAATTCAAAAAATCACAAGTTGAAAACAAGATCTTCTTTTTCAGAGTTGTTTTGTGCTTCTAGGTCTTCTCCTTGGTATTCCAATCTTCCCGGATGATGAAAACCTTTTTTTTAAGTATATATAAGCCTATTTTGCACCTGGACCCTTAAAATCGTCAAATTCCACTCAAAAAAGGCTTTTTCAGCAAAATCAGCGAAGTCAGCCGCACATCAGCACGCGGCCGCCTCCACCAGCAGGCGGGCGCCTGCAGCCTGTCTGGAAAAACTTTGATGAATCTTGTTTTGGCCATAACTTGAGTTGTACTTGTCATAATTAGGCAATTCAACTGCCCACGCGAAGCTAACGAGATTCTATACAACTTGACAATGGCCTTGGCTTCCAAATCTGATCACTTTTCATCATATTTCCTGTAAAAGCTCCTTTCTTTATTTAACTGATACCTGAAATGCAATAACACAAAAACACATCAAAATACCAAGAACTTGAGTCCAAAACACCAATTTAAGCTTGTAATGAAGCATTCCAAGTGGATATAAAATCCACTTATCAGCAGCCCACGAGGAAGGTGGGTCAGGACACTTGGATCGATAAGACTCCCGTGGACTTCAACTTGGATCTGATCGTTACGACTCTGTGTGTGCTTGAGACTCATTGGAAGTTCAAGAGGGGCACTACTGATTACTCCACGTTCCCTGCGTCGTGCATGAACAGGTTTGCATGAGCTTGGAACTCATTTATTTGTGCTAACATCATGCCATCTTCGCATGTGCATGAGATTACTATGGAGCGTGCTCGTCTGCTATGGGGTATTCTTCAGGGTGATTACTTTGATTTGGGGATGGTAATTTATTAGGGTATTTTGAGATTCTTGAGAGGAGGTGCTACAGGTGTTATTCCGTATGCGTCTGTAGTGACAAAGTTGTGTGTCGCAGTTGGTGTTCATTGGCCCGCACATGAGCAGCTTCGGCTTCCCAGTGCTCATATCGACAGTTCTACACTGTTGAGCATGCAGGAGTGGTATGGAGGGAAGCCCAATCCTAAGGGGCTTGGGTATTCATATGATCATCTACCAGGTGGTGTGCCCATGAATCAGGCTACTGGGGGAGGTTCTCAGCATGCCCGTCGAGCAGCTTGGAGGGCTCAGTTAGGAGAGGAGGTTGGTTCGTCGCAGCAGCAGTAGGAAGCAGCAGGAGCAGATGTTGGAGCTGGTTTGAGTTCGATGTTGTATAGGCGTCTAGCGCGGAGAATGGATATGATTCACGATATCCATAGTCGGTTTGCACATGATCTCACCCAGGCACTTGGGACAGTTTTTAGAGCCACCGGTGTTAACATTCAGTGGCCAGTATTTGGTGAGGACTCCGTCTATCCGCCTCCGGACACGCCTGGCACTCGACCCGTTGAGGATGAGGATTCTGATTCGCAGTAGGTATGCCTGAATTCCTTACTATTACCTTCACTGAGGACAGTGAATAATTTAAGTTTGGGGTAGTAGTTGAAGGTATATGTTTTTGTGTGAGTCATATATAGTTGCATATTCATGATAGTTTAGTTTATATAGTTTGCATATTTTGCCATGTAGTTTTTTATCTTTGGTAGTTTTTATGATATCTTGTTCATTTAGTTTCATGTATTTGCATTATAACAAGAACCCTTAGATGATTTTTCCAATTGACTTGTGATATTGATGCTAGTGTAGTGATGTCGTATTTAGTGATGTTGAGTCTTGTCGAATTAATTTGCATGCTAGAGACACTTGTATTTCATGAAGTCTTATAGGTTACTAGAGTGATAGATCATGGTCATGGTTTATTTGTTTGTCGATGTTTAATTACTTGTTTATATTTAGAATTTAGGATATTTTTTAAATAATAAAATACACGGATATTTAAAAATTGGAGAAAATTGGATTTCATTGCTAGTTGTGTGGCTAGGTGTCAAATGGCTAGTAGCCGGCTCATATTTATATGAGTAGTCTAGGGTTGAATGAGATGGAGCGAAACGCACTCATTCAAAAATTTGTTGAAAAGAAAAAAAAAGAAAAAAAATAAGTGTTCTGAATAATTGATCACGAGTGGGCTCTTTAGTACTCGAGTTATTAAGTTCTTAGGGGACTTTGTGCCTAGTGACCTAAGGATTTTATAGTCTGGGATCCGCTAACCTAACATTCGCTACGTGGGTACTATTGTATAAATCTTTTGTGGACCTCACTCATTACACGATCAAATAAGCATACTTGTGTTGTTTATTGTGAATAAAAGCATGAATCCATGTTAAACTCCGATATAAAAATTGAAGTGTTATAAGTTATTTTGAGTTTAGCTTTTATTCTATTTATAAACTTGCGATTGTTTTGATAAGTAGTGAGTCATGATTGTCAATCTAGTTACGATAGTATATCTCTAAGCATTTGCACACACGCACGTCTTTGGGTTGTAGGTTGATTTGTGAGCTTTGATTGATCTTTATGCGAATAACTGCATTTGCTGAGGTGTTGCTTGTTGATTGGTTTAGTTATTCTATGGGGATCGTTGCATTCATTTAGTTGCATTCATGTATTTTTTATTTCTTGTTTTTTTTGAGTCTGTTTATGCTTGAGGACAAGCATCGATTCAAGTTTGGGGGTTTGTTGAGTGGTATTTATGACACTTTATTACGCTCCGTAAAGCTTTGAATTGATGCATCTATACTCAAGTTGTTAAGTTTTTTAATGTATTTTCTAGTGTTTTTGCATTTCAAGCGTTATCTAGGTAATCAGGTGAATTAACATTGTTTTGGTGCTAATTTGGTGTCAAGGTGGCGTTGGAATAAAAGCTCGTGGAAGACCGGCTCCAATCTGTAAGAAAAATGAAGAAGTTAATTTCTGGCAGAAGCCCAGCGCACACGCGCTAATCAAGCGCGCGCCCGCGCCCGAAGTTCAGAAAGCCAGAGCGCCCTCGCTGATCAAGCGCGCGGCCGCCCTAGGTCGGGATGCAGAATTCTGATTCTATTCTAATTCGAATTGGAAGACTTCTTTGCTGGTTGGGGCTGCTATATAAGCAACTTTAGGTCATTTTTAATAAGATATCAAGCCAGAGAAATATCAAGGAGAGCCGTAAGAAGACCGTATTAGCACTATTCAACGAAAAAAAGAAGATCTTGTTTTTACTTGTGAATCTTTGTTCTAAGTTGTAACTTGGATGCTAGTTTTCTTATTTGTGAACCTTAATCTTGTTTTGCACTTGGTTTTATTTATTCATTATAAAGACTATGTTTGTTATACCATGCTTTCATCGGAACCCACGTTGATGATGTGTCCGATTATGGGCTAATCGTTATCGTGGGGTTTTAACAGATTTATTTACTGATTTCTTTAGTTAATTTATTTCGATGCCTTAGTGTGTGGTGATTGTATGATAACCTAGTATTGGTTTTGCGTATTCGTCTTATGAGCGTCACGAACTTATAAGATAGTGTGTTAATTCTTAATGAAGTGAAAGTGAATTTAAGGATTTAGAACTTGCCATGCTAGCATAGGTTCATGTATTTGTTATCTATGATTCGTGGGTAATTTTAACCATCTTACTTGCCCTATGTAATCAAGATAGATAATTTGTGCTCTAACCATTATGTTGTCAAATTCTATAGACATATAGGGTCTCAATATGATTGGTGTCTATTCAGCTTCTATCTCTTTTGTGGATGTCTGGTAGTATGATATTCGTGCAATGAAAGTTAGCATTTATCAGTTTCGTGTTATTTGATTAGTTTCATCACCATTACATGCTAAGGTTGAGAACAATAAGGCTGTTGAATGAAGTATTTAATAAAGTTAAAATCTCATGTTTGTCATATATATTAACTCAGTCAATTTTATTCTCTTAGTTATAATTGTTAGTTTAATTCTTAGTTATAAACAACCTCAATTTGTTATCATCTTAGCATTGAATAATAACCATACATTGTTGCTTAAGTGCATTAATTAATTAGTTAACCAAAGCCATTCTCTGTGGGAACGAACTAGAAAAGATTCTATATTACTTGCGAACTCATATACTTATGTGTATTATTAGCGCGTGTTTAGCAACTAACAATGCACATTCTCGAGACCGAAGGACCTTGCACCCGAGGAACAACTCATTCGGACACCAGGAAAATGGAAGCTCTTTGTAGATGGTTCGGTCACAGGAAAGAACGGTGGGGCTGGGTTAATCTTGTTTAGTCCTGAAGGGTTTGAAATATGCCAAACCATTCGGTTCAACTTCCCCCTACCAACAATGAGGCAGAATACGAAGCTCTCCTAGTTAGAATGGAGCTAGCCCGAAGGCTTGAAGCGAAGCACTTAAGGTCATTTAGTGACTCCATGCTGGTAGTCAAACACTTCTCAGGGGAATACGAACAAGGGACCCCCATACGAACGCCTATGATACAAAGCTAAAGATTCTTCTTTGTTATTTGAAACTTTTAAACTAAATCAGATAAGTAGGGAGAATAACAGTCGGTCGGATGCCTTATCCAGGCTAGCTTTGGCTGAGACAAAGAGCCTAACAGGTTCTATCTACCTCACCGAAGCCAAGACTCCTTCGATCGAAAAGAAAGATTGTCTCGAAATACACCAAAGCACCGATTGGATGACCCCTATTCGAAATTTCCTGGAAAAATGACTCCTCCCCCTGGAGCGAAAGGAGGCCCAAAAGGTAAAATATAGGGCATCGAGCTATACTATTGTTAGCGAAAAGATGTATCGTCGGTCGACCAGTCAGTCCCTCTTAAGGTGCTTGAATCCTGAAGAGCAACAACAGGCCTTGGAGGCGGTGCATGAAGGAATTTGTGGAGAACATCTGGCTGGTCGGTCACTTGCCTTTAAGATCCTTCTCCAGGGATTCTTTTGGATGACTTTGCGAGCCGATACAAGCGAATATACTAAAAAGTGCAGAAAATGTCAACTCTTCACCACAGTTCCAAAACAGCCCCTAGAAGAAATGGCCTTGGTACTCATCCCTATCCAATTTCCCATGTGGGCCATAGATATGGTCGACATCATTCCCACCAGCACAAGAAAGGAGAAATACTATATAATCTCCATTGACTACATGACCAAGTGAGTCGCATCCAAGCCAATATCCGCCATAACTGAAGAAGCGGCCAAGAAATTTTTCCTTGAGCAAATCATCCTAAGGTTCGGGATTCCGAAGATATGTGTATAAGACAATGGAACTCATTTTGTTGGGAATAAATTTTGAAAGTTTTTACATCACTTTGGAGTTTAACATAAGTTCAATTCAGTTACACATCCAAAAGGAAACGAGGCCGATCGAAGTGGCTAACAAGAAAATCTTTCAAGGGATTAAGAAGAGATTGGGTGAAGCCAAAGAAAGATGGGACGAGGAGCTACCATGGGTTTTATGCGCTTACCGAACAACTCCCAGATAGTCGACTGGGAAAACTCCCTTTAGGCTGGCATATGGAACAGATGCCCTAGTTTCGGTCGAAGTGGGCTTAGAAGCATATCAAACAGAAGCCTATAACGTGGAAGTCAATAACTTCAGAATAAGGGCAAATGTAGACTTTTTAAAAGAGGAAAGAGAAGCTGCTCACCAAAGAAACCTAAAATACCTACTGCAAGCCGCTCAACACTATGATTCGGATGTCAAGAAAAGATCATTCGGTGTTGGTGACTTGGTCCTTCGGGAGTTAGCTGCATCCATGCCAACAAGACAAGGGAAGCTTCAGCCAAACTGAGAAGGACCTTAAAAAGGGGTTGATGTCATTCGTCCCAGAACCTACAAGTTGGAAACGCTAGCCAGAGAGATCGTCAAGAACACTTGGCATGCTAGCCGTCTTCGAAAATTTTATCAGTAAGAAAATTTTCTTTTATTTCTCATTTATAATTCATTCTGAAATCTATGTGAAAAGTGTAATGACTTAATCATCAATGAAAAATATACTTCTTTCGCACAACTTTATTACTTTAAAATTATGATAAGTTGAGCGGGCGAATGAGTATTATCTAGGGGCGATCCCGAAGAAGATAAACCCTTCCCTCGCCACACTTGATCGGCTTAAAAAATGAGAGGGTGAACGAATATTATCTGGATACAATCCTAAAAAGAATAATATCCTTCGCCCTATAACTGCCATAACATTATAACTTAGATGGACATGACAAAGACGAACAAAGAATGTCTAAGGGTTATCCTAAAAGAAGACATTCTCCTTAGTCCTTCCCTAATAATTTTTGTCCATCACAGAAGCACGTTACTGTTGAAGGAACGAAGAAGGTCTTGTCTAGGGACGATCCTGAAGAAGACAAGCCTTTCGTCCTCAACTTAAAATCTCACAACATTTTTACAATGGAACTTTAAGGGCGAAGAAGGTCTCGTTTAGGGGCGATCCCGAAGAAAACGAGTCCTCCCCCTTTAAGTTTAAAACTAAGGCTAACAGTTTTACCTATATTTTTCTAAGTATAATTTTGACCGATGGAACGAAGGAGGACTCCCCTAGGGGAAACCCTAAGAAGGTGATTCCCTTGTTCCTTCACCCAAAACGATAGTATTTCTTCCGCATCAACGGTCAAAGGTTTCCTTTCGGAACAAAAACTCGCCCCTTGACACTCGGGGCCGAAGATAGACATTGCATAAGAAACTGCTAAGGCAAAAATAAAGCCGAAGGAGAAGAAATACTACGCAAAAACTGTTAAGGAAAAAAGCCAAAGATATAGTACGAATAAATAAAAATGCTGACGAAGGAAGGACGCATTTGAAATATTAAAATTTTTCCCCGAGGCGAGTTAAGTTACGAAGCAAGGCCCGAAGGCAAGATATCTAGTACAAATAAAAATTACAAATTGAAAAACCTAAGACTGGAGGTCTTCATCGGAGAACTCTTCGTCTTCGCCGGAAGAGACTACAAGAGCTTCCACGGCCACCGATCGATGGTGTAAAATCTGTGATTTTATTTTTAATTTATTTATTAAATATTAGATATTAATTCGTATAGATAAATATTTATTTAGAATATTTTAAAAACTTTTTGTGCAAGTTATTTGAGTTGGTAAAAGATTTGTTATTTGTGGAAATAAGTGTAAGAATAATTTAGAAAATCAAAAGCTTTTTAGTTTAGGTAATTGTATATGTCAAATATTTTAGTTTTTGGAATTTACTTAGAGAGGTCGTAGAAATTTTAGGACCAAGTTTTAGTATTACCTAATTAAATTTAAGGTCTTTATTTTTCTTGGCCTATATAAGAACCCTATAACATTGTTGAATGACTTGTACAGATCTCGGTCTCTGCAGGTGTGTTTTTTTCTCTTATGTACTACGATCAGATATTGCAACATGTTTGAACATATGCTTACTTGATAAACTGTACTCATGTGTTTATGTATAGTATTAGGTAAATTATTTTATTAATTTTTTTAGCCTAATTGTTAGTAGTGCTAATTAATTAGTTCATCGTTATATGCATATTTTAAAATTAGTAAATTATTATAATTTTCACAGCATAATTATTTTGTGTGATCAGCATTAGAACTACGCATAATTAAGTTGATTTTTGTGTCATCGATTGCGAGCTATTTGTTTAAGTGAGTTATGTGTAAATAAAATATTTTAAAAGAATAACAATAATAAAAATAATATCCATCTGTATATGAATGTTAATATATTATTAGGTGTTAGTGCATGTATATAATTATGTGCGGCAATAGGAGGAAAATGGATTGATTTAGAAAATCATATTATATTAATATAAGTTAGTATTCTGTTGATTTATCAAGTACATGATTTCTTCTATTGTGTTCACCATACATGTATTACGTGCTAATTAGCTTGTAGTCCTGTACTAATGATTACTTTGTATGTTAAGTGTTTATTAAAATTGTTAAGAAAATTAAAGGTGGATATTTGTTTGACTTGGCGTGATTTATAATATAGGATTTCTTCGTGTTATTAATTTCGGATTTAAGTGTCGACTTCGAGGTAAGTATTTTTGATTTACTTTTAATTTTTGAAAAAGATAATTCAATTCTGTTTTTGATTTCGTATAAGATATAAGAACTTTGATTTCGAAATTATAAGATACATGTATTTGTGAAAATTAGAACCCAATCTCTATATTTTTGAACCCATTCGTAATATATGCTATAGTTCCGGAACTAGCCTTAGATATCCTTAGTAGGCGCACGAGTGTCCAACTTTAGATACCTATTAAGGGCGCGTAATTATTGAACTTTAGATGTCGACCCCTGGCAAAATATGGTGTAAAGAATAAGAATAAGAATTAGATGCCGGTTACAGTTGGTATCTTCAGAGTGTATTAGGTATGGGACTAGTACACTCCTTAGGTTGCGATCCTGTAGACTATAGAAATTATATTTGATTTAGATATTAGTTTGTGTGATTATTTGATATGATTGACTTTGTGCTTTTTGATCATTGACTATAAGTTTAGAAATTGTTTTGTGTATTTTAGAAAAGATGGACGAGGATAATGGTAACAATCAGAACAACAACGAAAATCAGAACGACAATGAAAATCAGGGCAACAATGATGAAGGAATAAATATCTTTGACCAGCTGGCTGAAATCCTAGCTGTACTTGTGAATCAACAACCGAATCCCAACATCGTCTCTCAGTTCAAGCATTTGAACCCGCCAACTTTTGATGGAGCAACTGATCCGACAACAGTCGAGATGTGGATCCAAGAGATGGAAAAAGCTTTCGGACTTTTAGGGAGTGTTAGGAAATGAATAACACACAGGGGGTGAATGTGTTTTACTGTTTTTGAGCTTTTCTTGAATCTTTTATGGTTGAACAAAGTAAATTAAATCTTGTAGTAAAAATGTGTTCATGAAGAAATTAAGCTTGCAGAAAATAAAGAACACAAATCTTTAAAATTCACTTAATTTTATATTAAAATTAAGAATGTTTTGCTACAAAATTTCTAGGCTCTTTGTTGATAAAGAGCTTAGCTTCTTCTTGAGAGAGTTACAAGATATTCTATCTAAATTGTTACAACTGACTAAAGGACCAGTGTTAACTTTATAATTCAACTAACTGCTAGTTTTACACAGTGTACAATAAGACATGCTATTAGCTTTTTTAAACAATCACTTGTCATTTTCATTTATAGAAAAGTATATCTTCTATTTCTGGATTAGCATATCTTTAGCATCCTGTGATTATCTTGATCTTCCTTTGTCAGTTAATCTTCACCATTGATCTTGCACATCCTTCAAGCTGCTTTTTGTAGACTTGTCAATCCAGCTGTTTGAATTATTTGTTGATTATTAATCTTGGATATTGAACTGATCTGCAACTTTGTACTTTGAGATTTTACCTCGAGATCTCCATTTCATTTTATAGAGAACTTGACATCTCGATAAGTATATTAGCTTATTGAGATCTCTAATACTCCATAGCAAATTTGACTTGTAGAGGTCTCTGAGTTCTCTATAAGCGATTTTGGCTTGTAGAGATCTAGTCTTCATATCTTCACTTTGACTTATCGATATCTCTGAGTTCTCTAATGGCTTATTGAATTATCGATAACTCATAGTTCTCTAGTCAAATTTGACTTGTCGACAACTCAGAGTTCTCTAGTGAATTTTGGCTTATCGATATCTCTGAGTTCTCTAGTGAAATTTGACTTATCGCTAACTCAGAGTTCTCCATTGAATATTGACTTGTACATAACTCTGAGTTCTCTAGTGAAGAAATGACTTGTCGATATCTCCAAACTCCATGTCTTTAATTTTGGCTTGTCGATATCTTTATGAGTTCTCCAGTGCCTTTCCTGACTTCTCGATAAGTCATTTTGAGTTCTCGAATGACTTCTCTATAACACTAAATCTGTGACTTGTAGAGATCTTGACTTAGAATATTTTTTCTAAAACAAATTTATTCAACTCCAAGCTTCTTCATAATTCTTCTGAGGCATGATCTTCTTGATCTTCTTCCACATAGAATTCTTAGGCTTGACACTATTTATAGAAAAAGACTTCAGTTTTGTCCTTTGACATTTTTACAGACTTTAAGTGTTACAAGTACAAAATACAAATTAAGATACAATACAACTTACTTAGGGTTGACAATTTATCTTAGTCTTGTTAAAGTACATGCATGTCTTACATAACAATCTCCCCCAATTTGTGAGAGGATTGCTTAACACAAATTCATGCCTGTTAACAAGACTAACCCCAAGTTTGAAATGATGGAAAATAAAATTAATACACAAAGCTTGATAGAATTTCAACTTTTGTACAACATAAGATTTACAAAGATCAAAGGTTACAAATATCAGGTAAAGACAGTTTTTGTGTCAGCTTCTTCTCTAAGTAGATCATTCAAGTGATCTAGAATTTCAAGTTCTTCTATTATAGGTGTTCAACTTAGAGCTTCTACAAGTTTTTGTCTTTCTACCTTGGGATAACCATTATCTAGTAAATCTATTCTAAACCTTTAGAATCCACCAGTTTTAATGTTTAGAAATTTCCCATCTTTAGAGATTCTGCTCATTCCTTTGGCCTTTAGCTCTTCTGATCTTTTTATATACATCTATATTTCTTCATCATACTTCCTCCTTCTCTCTTCAGCTTCAGCCTTATTTCTTTTCCTAGTTGCCTCCCTTTCAATCAACCATTCAGCTAGAACTGATCTCCATGCCCTTGTAGCAGTATCCTTATCCTTTAGCAAACTTATCACTCTTTTAATTTATGTTGGTGACAGAGAACCTATTAAGTCATTGCCAAGAAACGTGAAGGACCCATCTTCAAAATAAATTCTAACTTCTCTCATGGAAACAACCTAGACTCTAACTATTTCTTCAGCTAGATGTTGGAAATAATCTTCATCTGAGGTGCACCAATTTAGAGGTAGAAAGTCAGACTCCTTAAAATAGTTCCAGATGGCCCTTTCAGTGATTCTTCTTTCTTTATAGGCTTAACTTTCTTAGGCTTTCTCCCAACAGATTTGTACTTAATTTTCAATGATGGTTTGGCTAAAGGTAGGATTGTTATTTTCTTGAGATTTGTCTGGCTTGTGGTGATTGGAATTTTTAGGAATGAGTTAGTTGTTTGTTTGTACAGAAATTTTGGCTTTGAGGTTTGAGGTGGTTTGATGTTTGAGATAGTTGATGTTGTAGGTTGAGCTATTTGTGTTTGGATTTTTAAGGATTAGTGTGGTTCTGAGCCATCATGAAGCTTCTTTCTCCTCATCTCACCTCTTCTCTTATTTTCTTCATCTTTCTTGTCATCCTCCTTCTTCTTCCCCTTGCTGCCAGATGGCTTACTGGATTGACTTGGATTTGAGCCAGAAGGATTTTGATCATCTGCTTATCATAATCCAAATCATCCTTGTTGATTTGAGGTTTAGGCAAGTTGGCTTCTACATTATTCAAGTATCTTCTCAACAGCTTTATCATCTCCTCATCTTCAATAATTTTGTTCCTTTTTTATTTCAGCTTAGTTTCAAGAGTCATGATAAGCTTCTTGTTGGCCATGACACACTGTTTAGGAATTTGAAAGTGTTTGGTAGTAGGACAGATGTATGTCACTCCCTTACTAGCCTGTAGAGAAGCTTATGAAAAAGCAGCCACTTGTGCATTCTTCAATTTTGTTAGCAAGAGAGTATCTTGATGAATCATTACTCTGACTTTGTTTATCATAATATTTAACTCAGATTCCCTCCTAGAGATAATACAGTTGAGAGACACCTGCATACATCTGTCTACCCCTGAGTCATTGATGTTGACCACTATCCTTCTTTCCTTGAAGTTATCTCTTGTCACCAAGATCACCCTTATTGAGTTTATTATCATGTCCAAGGATTTCTTGTAGGTGAAGAAATTTTCATTGAGAGAATCCCTCAGTACCTTAAGCAATTCATCAAACTCCCTGCTTAGACTGGGACCCTCAGCTGCTTTAAAAAGTCTCTCCATTCCAATATCAGTTTCTTGACTTAAGCTCTTTTCAGCACCTTAGACTTGTTGTTGAGATGACCTTGATTGTGCCAATCTAGCCTCTATCTCTCCCTTAGTCTTGTTGGCAGGCATGAGGAGGGGAGTAGGGATTCCAGGCCTTACCTGTTCAGGTAGAGAAGGTAGTGGTATGTTGAGTTTGTCCATGATGGCTCCCAAAGCTGTAGAATTTTATATTTGAAGATGCTTATGAGAGTCCACCAGGGTTTGAATGTCTATTTTTTGCCTCTTGACAAGAGATGTCAAGGCTTGAACTTGTGCAGTGAGAGAAGAGTTGGAGTCTTGCAGTGCTGAGATTTGAGTCTGTAGAGACTGAATTTGCAGATTTGTTGAAGTGGATCCAGGCTGATAAGAGCTGCTAGATGTGCCAAAGTTTTCTTCTACAGCCTGTTTGATGCCTTCCATTAGTAAAGTTGAAGGCTCATATATGCTCTGGTAAAGTTGATCCAACTTGACCTTAGTGTCATTAAAGTGAGTGATTTGCTGTTGGACCATTGTATGGAGATTGATGAAAGATTGTTTGAGATTTTTTACTTCTTTCACAATAGAGGCAAGATCCATACTAGCCACTTGCTCAGTAAAATGCTTGAATTTAGTAGAGATCTGTTCTTGAGATGGTATAATCTTGTCCATCTTCTCATTCACCAGTTTTCTGATTCTGTCTTCTTGACCAGTAAGCTTGATTTCAAGAGCCTTACCAAACAGATGAAATGCTTTGAGCTGAGCCTTGTATACATCTGTAATGGCATCATAGACAGCTTGTGGACTCAAGTCTTTTGCATTGCTGCCCAGAATAGTAATGTATTATTCTCTGAATCTGGCCAAAACTTGATCCATTTCTAAGGCAAAATCATCAGACAGCCATGCATCCACATTCCCATCTTGCTCAACATCATTGACAATTTTCTCCTTTTGCTCCTCAACCTCTTCGTTGTAAGTAAGCATGATAACTTGATAGTCCTGGTTGCTCATATTTGAAGTCAAAAAATGATGTGAGATGTTGGCTAGTCCAGAAATCTGCTCCACTAGTAGATCATCTATAGAAGTTGGTTGAGAGCCAGATTCTTGCAACCACTGAGATAGAATGTGTGGTTTTTAAGGTTGGGAAGTTGAAGATTGTGGGGTTGATGGTTCAGAAATACCTGTAACTGAAGTCACAGTTTTACTCACAGATTGCTCTGTGGTTATCGCTAATTGTTATTCCTCACTGGGTGTGGGAACCTCCAATTGAATTGGAGGGGATTTGACTGGGTTACTGCCATATGCACCAGTCTCAAACCCTTGTGTGTCATGCAACACACTGGCACCTGAATGTGCTATACTTGCCTCCCCTATGACAGGATCATTGGCAATTGTCTCCTAGCATCAACTACCAAGGTAATTTCTGTTGGGGTTTTGAGGGAAGTTGTCCCTACATGAGGAACCTCCAATTGAATTGGAGAGGATTTAGGTAGCTCCCTCAGTACTACCCTCAAACCTTACAGTCTGTGAAGACTGATTGGCACATGAAGGTGCATTTTGAGTATCCATGGGGACTTCAGTGAAAACTGGTGAATCCCCATGTTTATGATGGTATCATCAAGGTCTACCCCAGCTAGTAGCCTCTCACCATCTAAATGAGGTGTCTGGGTGGTGAGCAAGGTTTATAGAACCAAGTCAATTGATTTTTGTTGCACTTGAGAAACAGATTCTAGTGCAGTATGAGAAGAAGAAATTTGAGAAATTAGAAGTTGTTGTTCAGAAGTGAGTGTCAGCAGCTCCCCCTGAATGAATGAGGGAGCTTCAAAAGATGTGCCCTCACTGTGTGTCTTCCTTATTTCTCCTACCATACACTTGAATTGCTTCTTGTGCAGGCTGTGGAGACTCACTATTGGTTACTTTTTCAACTGCATCCTGTTGAGAGGATGCAGAGGTGGCTAGAGTGGTCAGCTCAGTTTGCTTACTCCTTTTGGATCTCTTGACAATAGGTGACTCTTTTTCAGCTATATCCTCACCACTCTCAGTTACAACAGTTAAGGTTGCCCCTTTTCTCTTCTTTTTATTCACCTCGTCCTTTTGAGAAGATGAGGTGGTTGGTTGCCTAGCTTCTAAGGGTTTTGAAAGAATGGCTACATCTTGGGAAGATCCCTGTTGGTGTTCCTGTGCTTGTACTTCCACAGGTTCAGGGATCATAGCCTTACTAGATTGTATGTTATATCTCATGTCAGGCATAGGGTAAAGGTAAGCCCTAAACCTCTCCAACATAAATGGAGTGATTTTCATACTTATATTTACCTTATTCTTTGTAGTAAGTGAGCCAAATATTATTTTGGACACTTGCTTACAATTGCCTATTTTAGTACATCTATACCATTCAATAGGTGTATATCTGTTACTTTATTATTTAAAGTGGACATAATAAATCTAGGGAAAAGAATTTCCTTACCTCTAGCTGATAGTGGCATAGTTAGCCTGGTTGCAAGTTCTTCCAGGATCAACAGACCAACATTCAAGTGTCTGTTATGGGAAATTGAATACACCAACTTTTGCACCATACTTGAAATGTTGTCATATCCTGTCTTCCTGCATGTGAAGGATCTCACCAATGAATCAAAAATGAATGACCACTCCTTCATTAAATTAGTTCTGTTTAGGCTTGATAAGTTGATTCTTCCACCATAGTTGATGAAGTCCAGAAACTCAATTAGCTCATCAGGAGTTGGCACCTCCACCAGATTTGCAGTGGGCAATCCCGAAGCTAGGTTCACATCTTGTTCATTAAACTCAATTTGTTGTCCTCCAACTGAGCAATTCACCACCATGGATACAGAATTATCATTCATTACAGTCCTCACTACAGCTGTAGTCCAAAACGCATGCAATACATCCAGGTACAACACTGGATTAGCAGTCAAGGCTCCTGCAATGTAAGATTCAGACAGAAATTTTACAAACCCCTTGAAACTGTCAGGGCTTGGTTAGCATCAGTAAAAGCCAAATAGTTTGTTCCTTTCTCTGGGATAGTTGCTTTAACAGTGTTTTGTGCCATTGTAGTTTGGTGAGTGAGAATGGTTAAGAAGAATTTTTTAGAAAGGAGTAAAACTGAGAGAGAAATCGGTTTTTGCTTGAAAACGCTAGGTCACTTGAGATCTCGAAAATTGTAAGTATGTATATGTATCGAGAAGTCTGGGTATTTATAGTAAAAGCAAGTGACTTGTCGAGAACTCAAAAATAGACGTTTGAAATTTGTCTATCGAGAAGTCATTTTAAGAAGTGAAGTACATATTGAGAAGTCATTTTAAATTACTCTTATAGATAACTAAAAATTGACTTATCGAGATGTCAAGTAAATACCCAGTTTGTCCAAAAATGGACTGAATTAATTCCAACTTTTATTTGAATAAATTCAAAATAAAATTAGAATAAATTTTCCAAAAGTATTTTACCAAAATAATTTATTAAATTAAATTATTTCAGTTCTGAGTTATTGATAAGTCAAAAATTGTACTTGTAGAGAACTCTGTGAATTAACACTACTAGAGAACTCTACAAGGACTTTTCGATAAGTCATAATAAAGGTTATCGAGAAGTCAATCGAGAAGTCAGTAAATTGACTTCTCGAGAACTCACTCGAGAAGTCTTAAAATGACTTGTCGATAAGTCATTTAGACTTATCGAGAACTCAGTTCTCTATATACTTTTGACCAATATAATTCCGCCTTGTGTTCATTTTACATATTAAGGATGTAAATTAACAACTGAGCACTTTACTTAGAATTTGAAAAATTCCAAGTTGAATTTTGAATTTTGAAAAATAAATATGCAGAGATTTCTGAAATATTTATAATTCATAAGACTAGCTGAGTTCTTGCTGCAAAACATTAGCTGAGTTCTTGCCTTAGGATGAAGAATTAAGCATTCCAATTTCACCAACAAGACTAGTGAAAGTTGCTTCATCCAAAGGTTTAGTAAGAATATCAACTAATTATTTTTCAGCTGGAACAAAAATGAGCTCAATGGTACCATTTGTAGCATGTTCTCTGATAAAATGGTACCTTACATCAATGTGCTTTGTTCTAGAATGATTAACTGGATTGGCCACTATAGATATAGCACTAGTATTGTCACACATTATAGGAATTTTGTGTAACACTAGGCCATAATCCATTAGCTAATTTCTAATCCAAAGCACTTGAGCACAACAACTTTCTGCAGCTATGTATTCACCCTCAGCTGTAGAAGTTGATACAATTGTTATTTCTTGTTATACCAAGATACAAGTCTTTGTCCAAAAAATTGACAACTTCCACTAGTACTCATCCTGTCAATTGTGCATCCAACAAAATCTGCATCTATGTAACCGACAGCTTCAAAACCAGTTCCTTTAGGATATCATAATCCCAAGTTTGGAATTCCCTTCAAATATCTGAAAATCCTCTTTACAACCATCAAATGTGATTCTTTTGGATTGGCTTGAAATCTTGCACACAGAAATGTAGCAAACATGATGTCCGGTCTACTAGCAGTTAAGTAAAGCAATGAACCAATCATTCCTCTATAGCTTGAGATATCTACATTCTTGCCCTTTTTATCTTCATCCAACTTTGTTGCAGTAGACATAGGTGTAGATGCAGGTGAATAATCAACTATACCAAACTTTTTCAATAGATCCTTGACATAGTTTGGCTTATAAAGATACCATCACTTCTTTGACTGACTTGAAGTTCAAGAAAGTAACTTAGTTCCCCACCATACTCATTTCATATTCACTTTGCATAAGCTTGGATAATCTTTGGCAAAGTTTCTCATTTGTAGAACCAAAGATGATATCATCCACATAGATATGAACTAGGATCATATCCTCACCATGTTTCTTGTATAAGAGAGTCTTGTATATGATACCTCTAGTAACACCATGCTTCAGTAGGAATTCTGATAGTGTGTCATACCACGCTCTAGGTGCCTTTTTTAGTCCATATAGAGCCTTGAGTAACTTGTACACAAAATTTGGAAATTCTTGATCTTCAAAGCCCGGTGGTTGTTGCACATAAACTTCTTCTTCTAGCTCACCATTCATGAAGGCACTCTTGAAATCCATTTGATACACTTTAAAATTTGAATGTGCAGCAAATGCTAGAAAAATTCTTATTGCTTCAAGTCTTGCAACTGGAGCAAAAGTTTCATCATAATCAATTCCTTCTTCTTGTGAGTAGCCTTTTGCAACCAATCTTGCTTTGTTTCTGGTAACTATACCATTTTTATCCATCTTGTTCCTGAACACCCATTTTGTTCCAATTATGCTTCTATTCTTTGGTGCTGGAACCAATTCCCAAACTTTGTTTCTTTCAAACTGATTCAGCTCTTCCTGAATTACAGATATCCAATCAGGATCCAATAAAGCTTCATCAATTTTTTTAGGCTCTACTTGAGACAGAAAATATACATGTAGGCACTCATTAGCAGTTACACTTCTAGTCCTCAGACCAGCAGTAGGATCACCAATAATTGCTTCTCTAGTGTGACTTCTATCCCACTTCCTTGTATGAGTTTGTTGACTTGTGCCTTCATCAATTTCTTTATTGTTGGTATGACTGCTAGAACCTTCTTCTCTTTCTCCCCCTGAGTTTGTGCTATCAAATTCAGGTGTTTGAGATGAGCTTTCACTTCCATGATTTTCCTACTGAGTAGTCTCTTCATTTGTCTTTTGTTGTGCATCAACTTCATCTTCCCCATCAGAATTACTAGCAATGTTGAGGTTCTCAAATGCAAGGGCTTCAGCTTCATTATCATCAAGGCATTCTAAGCCTGGACACTTGTCTTTATCAAAAGTCACATCTGTGCTTTTCATAATATTCTTTTGGTCAATAACATAAACTTTGTAGGCTATTCTTTCCAATGAATATCCCAGAAAAATTGTTTCAAAGACTTTTGAGTCAAATTTTCCCACATATTCAAAGTTGTCTTTCAAAATGTAACACTTGCTTCCAAACACATGAAGATGCTTTACAGTAGGCTTTCTTTTAGACATGATTGAGTAAGGTGATTTTCCATATGCCTTGTTAATAAGATATCTGTTTTGAGTGTAACATGTTGTGTTAACAGCCTCTTCCCAGAAACATGTTGGTAACTTGGCATCTTGCAGCATTGTTCTAGCAGCTTCAACTAATGTTTTGTTCTTTCTTTCAAATACTCCATTTTGTTGAGGTGTTCTAGCAGCTGAGAATTCTTGAACAATGCCTTTACTTTTGCAGAATTCACTCAGTGTAGCGTTTTTGAATTCTGTTTCATTATCACTTCTCAATCTTTTTACACAATTGTAATCTTCAGCTTGTTTCTCTATCTTCTTGGTGTGCTCAATTATAATGTGTGGAGTTTCATCTTTAGAGTGCATGAACTCTACCCAAGTGTATCTTGAGAAATTATCCACCATCACAAGTGCATATATGTTCCTTGAAATTGATAAGACATTTACTGGCCCAAACAAGTCCATGTGAATAAGTTGTAATAGTGCACTTATAAAATTCACAGTTTTTGACTTGTGACTTGATCTCTTCATTTTTCCTTTCTGACAAGCTTCACAAACTTCAACTTGAGCAAACTCCAGTTTAGGCATGTCTCTTACTAACTCCTTTTTGACTAAGGTGTTAATTACCTTGAAATTCAAGTGAGACAACTTTTTATGCCAAAGCTTGCTTTATTCTTCTGATGCCTTGGTGTAGAAGCAACAAATATCATCCTTATTTGTTGAGTCCAAGTCTGCAACAAACAAGCTTCATTTCCTTGCTCCTTTTAGAGCAACTTCACCAGTTTTCATGCTGATAAAAGTGCATTCTTCTTTGTTGAATAAAACTTCAAAGCCTTTGTCTGCAAATTGGATAAAACTGAGAAGATTTACTTCAAGACCAGCTACCAGTGCTACATTATCAATGACAATATATTCAGAAATAATCTTGCCATATCCCATTTTGAATCCCTTGTTGTTGTCTCTAAAGGTCACCAAAGGGCCAGCTTTCTCCACAAACTGTGATAGCAGGGCTTTATCACCTGTCATATGCCTGGAACATCCACTATCTATGATCCAGATGGCTTTCTTCACTTTGCCCTGCACACAATGAGTTTTAAGTGTGTTTAGCAAACCAAGCAGTGTTGGGTACTTTCTTCTTGTTAACTGATTTAGCAGAAGTAGAATGAGTAGTTTCAGATAAAATAGAGTTCATTGACTGTTGAGTATTTTCCCTTTCTGTTGTAGACCCAATTCTTGTTTCTTTGAGGTCTACTCTCAATGTGTGGCAACTTTTCATCACTTTTAAGTTGCAAGGAATGCAGTTAAACTTGTCACAGAAGGAGTAGGGATCATTTGCATTTGCTTCATTGTATTTGCAGGCTCCTTCAGTTGGCTTGCTAACAACCTTTTTACAAAGGTGAGTTAGGTGATTCACAGAGCCATATTTTTCACATTTATTTTTTGGAGCATCTGCAACATATGCAAAATTGTTGCTTTTGTTTATCCCTATTTTTCTATTTCTATTTTTCTTTTTCTTTCTTGCATCTTCATTTTTGGTCTCTTTAACAGGTGTCTTGGGACTTTGTTTGTCCATGAGCTTTTCTTCTGTATTGGAAGACTGAGTTGATTTTGTAGTTTTCTTCTCTTTATCCTCATCAGCAATTTCTTGCTTGATAATCGATTCTTCTTCACTGAAGTTGACTTCACATGCCTTGAACATAGGTGATACAACCTTTTTCAGCATAGCTGGGACATTTTCATTAGTTGTTGTTTTTTCTTTGTCACCTAACTCTTTCTTCTTGCTATTCAAGGCATCATAGTTAAGACCAATAACAATATTTGCACATGGTTTATTTTTCTTATGGTATTGTTCAACCAGCTCAGATGCATTTCTGAAAGACTTCAACTTCACCTCATTCTTTTTCAGATTCTCCCTTAGCACTGCTTCAATTTCATTTGCACACTTGAGCTTGTTCTTAAGATAAGCATTTTCTTGCTTTACAGCTTCAAGCTCCACCAGCAACAATTCAGTTTCTTGCTTTTCACTTTCAAGCCTCTCATTTATCTTTGTTAATCTGCTGACTTTTTCATTAGCAACAACCATGCTAGTGTAAATATGAAACATTTATGTGCTCATCTTCTCTATAGTTTTCTTATATTGACTCACATTTAAATCAATAGTGGTAAGAGTTGGTACCTGTGATTTAGATGAGGATGATTCTCCTTGCTCCAAGGCCATGAGTGCATAATTTCCAAATTCTTCATCTTCATCATTTTCAGAGTCATCCCAACTTTTACCCTCTGCAATATAAGCCTTGCTTTGCTGTTTCTTCAGAAGAGCTTCATACTTTGCTTCTAATTCAAGAAAAGCTTTATCCTTCTTTGCTTTCTTGGGTTTCTTGCATTCTGTAGCAAAATGGCCCAACTCATCACAGTTTTAGCACCTTATCTTAGATCTGTCAACAGATCCAGTTTTGCAGCCAGTTTTGCTTTCAGAAGTGTACTTCCCTTTTCCTTTCCAGCCGCTGTCTTTGTTGAAAGACTATCCTTTACCCTTGAAAATTTTTGGCTTCTTTACTCTAATGTTAGAGAATTTTCTAGCCAAATAAGCCATAGACTGATCTAGCTCATCCAGTTTATCAAGAGTGTAGAACTCATCTTCTTCCAATTCCAGAATGACTTGTTCCTGTGAATCATTTGTTCTTTGCTCACTAGTTGAGGCCACTGGAGTTTGAGATCTTGGCTCATCAATAGATGTTTGGGTTTCATTGACAATTAAGGCACTTGAGCCATCTACAACATGTCCTAGATCAGATCTTAATGATTTCCTTTGAATCATTATTAGTTTATATATTTTGAGAATTCCATATAGAACTTTCAGTATAATTCTGCTCAGATCTCTCCCTTCCCTGATTGCTGAGATTTTCTGTTTCAAATGATTAGGGAGAGTAAGCAAGAACTTCAGGTTCACTTTTTCAGCTTCATAGTATTTGTCATGGAGCTACAAATCATTTATCAGCTTGTTAAACCTTTCAAACACATCAGTTATACTTTCCTTTGGCTTGGCCATGAAACCCTCGTACTGTGAAATCAGTATCCTTCTTTGATTAGATCTAACTTCCTCAGTTCCCTCACAGAGTATCTCAATATTATCCCATATTTTCTTGGCAGTATCACAGTTGACAATGTTGTTATACATCACATTGTCAAATGACTCAAATAATATCATTTGCAAGCCACTCTCCAGGGAAACTTTCTCTTTTTTCAGGCTCAGTATACTCAGAAGGGTCTTTTGGAGCATAATGAGCTGGAATGACCATATCACCTCTGTTGATTCTTCAACTCTAACCACAGAAGTGAAAGGCCCATGTTTGAGTATCTGAATATAGAGTGGATTGGCCATCCTGATAAACAGTAACATTTTCTTTTTCCAAAGAGTGTAGTTAGCTTTGTCAAAGGTAGGAATTTTGATGCTACTGATTTTCTATGTATTCATTCTTCCAAGATCTTGAATCTGTTTACTTTCAGATTTTTCTCTGATACCACTTGTTAGGAAATGAATAACACACAGAGGGGGGGTTGAATGTATTTTACTGTTTTTGAGCTTTTCTTGAATCTTTTATGGTTGAACAAAGTAAATTAAATCTTGTAGTAAAAATGTGTTCATGCAGAAATTAAGCTTGCAGAAAATAAAGAACACATATCTTCAAAACTCACTTAATTTTATATTAAAATTAAGAATGTTTTGCTACAAAATTTCTAGGCTCTTTGTTGATAAAGAGCTTAACTTCTTCTTGAGAGAGTTACAAGATTTTATATCTAAATTGTTACAACTGACTAAAGGACCAGTGTTAACTATATAATTCAGTTAACTGCTAGTTTTACACGGTGTACAATAAGACATGTTATTGGCTTTTGTAAACAGTCACTTGTCATTTCCATTTATAGAAAAGTATATCTTCTATTTCTGGATTAGCATATCTTTAGCATCATGTGATTATCTTGATCTTCCTTTGTCAGTTAATCTTCACCATTGATCTTGCACATTCTTCAAGCTGCTTTTTGTAGACTTGTCAATCCAGCTGTTTGAATTGTTTGTTGATTGTTAATCTTGGATATTGAACTGATTTATAATTTTGTACTTTGAGATTTTACCTCGAGATCTCCATTTGGTCTATAGAGAACTTGACATCTCGATAAGTATATTGGCTTATCGAGATCTCTAATACTCCATAGCAAATTTGACTTGTAGAGGTCTCTGAGTTCTCTATAAGAGAATTTGGCTTGTAGATCTCTCTAGTCTTCATATCTTCACTTTGACTTATCGATATCTCTGAGTTCTCTAATGGCTTATTGACTTATCGATAACTCAGAGTTCTCTAGTCAAATTTGACTTCTCGACAACTCAGAGTTCTCTAGTGAATTTTGGCTTATCGATATCTCTGAGTTCTCTAGTGAAATTTGACTTATCGAGAACTCGGAGTTCTCTAATGAATATTGACTTGTCGATAACTCTGAGTTCTCTAGTGAAGAAATGACTTGTCGATATCTCCAAACTCCATGTCTTCAATTTTGGCTTGTCGATATCTCTGTGAGTTCTCTAGTGCCTGTTGGATTTTTAATCACAGCGGAAGCATGGCAAAACGCTTTTACACATATAAAATCCAAATAAAAGCATATAAATCGTGATTAAAACATATGAATCGATTACTAACCTTTAATAGCGATCCAAAAGCAACGATCGGAGATCCTTAGCAGCTGCTCCACAAACGTGAAGCACTCCACCGGTATCCACCAAGAAAACGATGCTAAGGAGGAGGAGGAGGTGGAGAGAATTAGGTTTTTCTAAAAATTTTGGGTTAGAATGAAAATAGGGTTTATAATAGTATATTTATAGGTAAAATTTTCAGCTGAAATTTTCCCATAAAATATTATTATTATTAACCCTTTATTATTCACATTAATAATTAAAACACCTTTTAATTATTAATCCTTTTTCTAAACACTTTAGAAATAATTCTCTCTCTTGATTTAATTTCCAAAATTAAATTCTTAATTAATAATATTAAGAACTTTTCTTAATTAATTTATAATCAATTAAATCTCATTTAATCAATTATTAAATTTGCCAATTAATTATTTATTTCATAAATAAATAATTATTAGCCATTATTAATTAATTCCTCCACCATTAAATCATTCTCTTTTATGGTGTGACCCTGTAGGTTCAATATTAAGCCGGTAGTAGAAATAAATAATAATAAAACTATTTTATCATTATTTATATAAATTCTCTAATTTATTAAATATGATTAATTAATTAATCATATTTATTCTACATCGTGAGGGATACTTCTCAGCATATCGCGACTATCCGGATAATACGAATTCACTGCTTAGAATACCAAGAACCTATTCAGTGAATAGTTACCGTACAATTAACTCCTTCTACCCTCCAATGTCCTAATTAAATACAAGGCATGGATCTTGTGTCAAGCCTATCTAATTTAATCATTTGCTTTCCCATTCACTATGCTCAGTTCTATGTAAATTAGAAACTCCTTTCTAATTTCATTCACTCTGGCCAGAGATTCCTGAACTAGCATAAGTGGATCAGCCTTGAACATTCTCTTCCTTCACTGGAAGGGGTAGATCCTTTATTGATCATACATTATCTTCGTGTACAAATTCTTATACCCAGTAGAGCCCTAATAATTGTCCCTGGAGACTAAGAACTAAACCAAAGCATAGTTCAGTGTACACAAGATGACTATGATGACCTCAAGTCTAAGGATACTTGTACAACTATCACTATGTGAACAACTGCTGACACGTGAGTGAACTCCATCAGTTGTTCAGCTGTGCGAGTCATGTTCAGTGAACTTATTCTATAATAAGCACCTACATACTAGCTATAGTGTCACCACACAAATATCTATGAGAACAGACATCCTTCATAATGAAGCAAGCATAGTATGTACCGATCTTTGCGGATTATTAATCACCAGTTAGTAATCCTATGACCAGGAACTGTTTAAGTTTAGAGTTATCATCTTTTAGGTCTCACTATTATGATCTCATCATAATCCATAACAAGCTTTACTCTAAACTATGGTATATCTTATTTAAACACTTAAATAGATAGAGCCCGTAATAAAAACAAAACAAGTCTTTTATTAATATCAAAGAAATCAAAACAGATTACATAAAAGTTATTCCTAAATCCTCATACATGATTGGACTTAGGACATATTCTTTTCAATCTCCCACTTGCACTAAAGCCAATCACTCTGGTATCTAATACCCATCTTGTCTTTATGACGATCAAAGTGACTTTCAGAAAGTAGCTTTGTGAGTGGGTCTGCTATGTTGTTATGTGTGTCAACTCTCATTCAATACTAGAAATGTTACCGCGCTCCCACTAACCCTTTTGTAGACACATGGTCTTTGATTGTCTCATCAAAATGGATATTCCATCTATGAGAAGCTTGCTTTAAACCATATATGGTTCGCAGCAGCTTACACACTAGGTTTTCATTTCCCTTGGAAAGAAAACCATCTGGCCATTTGCCAGATTTCATAGTCGTAGTAAGCAGCAATCGCAAGCAAAATCCGAACTGATTTTAACAGGGCTACAGGTAAAAGGTTTCATCAAAGTCAATTCATTGCCTTTGTTTGAATTCTTTTTCCACAAGCCTGGCCTTAAAGGTCTCCACCTGGCCATCTGCTCTAATCTTTCTTTTGTATACCGTATACATAGATTCCATTTCGGATTTCATGGCACTTTGCCACTTCTCTGAGTTAACACTACTCATAGCCTCATAATAGGTCACAGGGTCGTCTTCATCGATGATTGACAACTCATTGTCATTCTCAATGACAAGGCCATAATACCTCTCAGGTTGGCGAGACACTCTCTCTGACCTACGAACGGGCTGTTCCACAGAAGGTTGTTTAGTCTGAACAGGTGTTTCCACTTGATCCGTAGTAGTTTGTGCTTCTTGAACTTCATCAAGTTCAATTTTGCTCCCACTGTTTCCTTCAAGGATAAACTCCTTTTCCAAGAAGGTAGCATGTCTGGAGACAAACACCCGATGATCGGTGTAAAAGTAATACCCTAAAGTCTCTTTAGGATATCCCACAAAACTACATTTTATGGATCGAGATTCCAGCTTATATGGGTCAACTTTCTTGACATAAGCTGGACATCTCCAAATCTTAACGTGTTTAAGACTCGGTTTCCTTTCTTTCATATCTCATATAGAGTTTGAGGAACAGATTTGGAAGGCACCTTATTCAGTAAATATGTTGAGGTTTCCAATGCGTAACCCCATAGGAATACTGGAAGATTCGCATAGCTCATCATGGACCGAACCATGTCTAACAGAGTTCAATTTCTCCTTTCAGATACCAATCTGGAGGAGTCCACTGGGAGACTATACACTTTTCTTTGAGATAATCCAGAAACTCTCCATTCAAGTATTCACCACCTCGATCTGATCGAAGAGTTATAATACCATTTTTGGTTTGTTTCTCCACTTCATACTTATACTCTTTGAACTTTTCAAAGGCTTCAGACTTGTGTTTCATCAAACACATATCCGAATCTAGATCTATCATCTATGAAAGTAATGAAGTATGAAAATCCACCCATGGCTTGCGTAGACATTGGTCCACATACATCTGTGTGTACCAATCCTAGCAAATCTGTAGCCCTCTCTCCATGTCCACTAAATGGAGATTTGGTCATTTTACCCAATAGACAAGACTCGCATGTAGGATATGATTCAAAATCAAAAGGGGTCAAGTAACCCTTCCTTATGCAATGTCCGTAGTCTATTTTCACTAATATGACCAAGTCTGCAGTGCCAAAAGAAAGTGAGATTTTCATCATCCCTTTTCTTTTATTAGTTTGTTCAATCTGAAGTAAATTATGTCACATACATACAGACCATTATTTAAAGTACCACTTCCATAAAGAATATTATCTCTAAGAATAGAACATTCATTATTCTCAATAATAAACGAAAATTCAGCCAAGTCTAACATGGGAATAATATTCCTCACAATCGAGGGAACAAAATAACAATTATTTAAGAAAAAAATAATAGTCTTGCCCGTAGGCATATGTAAATGAAATGATCCTACATCTTCAGCAGCAACTTTTGCTCCATTTCCCATCAGTAGAATCACCTCCTCTTCCTTAAGAGTCCTACTTCTCCTTAGTCCCTGCAACAAATTGCAGATATGAGAACCACAGGCGGTATCTAATACCCAAGTAGAAATTTGATTTAATGACATATTCACTTTTATCATATACATACCTAAATCAGAAGCGGTAGTCTCACTACCCTTCTTTTTCTTCAATTCTGCAAGGTAAACCTTGCAGTTCCTCTTCCAGTGCCCCATCTTGTTATAGTGAAAGCAAACAACTTTGCTCTTGGGGTCTTCAGCTTTTGGTGGAACCGGCTTTTCTTCACCTACTTTCTTCTTCTTGGAAGGGTTCCTCTTCCTTTTCTTAGGATTGGAACCTTCACCAATTAGAAGAACAAAACTCTTCTTAGGGGAAAAATTTGATTCCGCAGTCTTCAACATGTTATGGAGTTCAGGCAGGCTGACATCCAACTTATTCATGTGAAAGTTCACAACAAACTGCGAGAACGAACTCGGAAGCGATTGCAAGACCAAGTCTTGGCTCAGCTCCCCATCCATGGCAAAACCAAGTTGTCCAAGACGTTCAATCAAATTGATCATCTTAAGTACATGGTCATTCACAGATGTTCCCTCAGACATCCTACAACCGAACAGCTCCTTCGATATCTCATATCGAGCTGTCCTCCCCGCCACATCATACAACTCTTGTAGATGCATTAGGATAGTGTGAGCATCCATATGCTCATGTTGCTTCTGTAGCTCAATGTTCATGGAAGCTAGCATGATGCATTGAGCAACATTTGCATCATCTATCCACTTACGATACACAACATGTTCATCATTATGTGCATCGCTAGCAGGTTCAGTAGGCTTAGGTGAGTCAAGCAAATATTCCAGCTTCTCAACCCTGAGAACAATTCTTAAGTTTCGAAGCCAGTCAGCATAATTAGGACCAGTCAACTTGTGAACATCTAGTATGCTCATGAGTGATAGTGCAGAAGACATAATATAGTAAATCTGTAAATGATAAACACATAACAATACTTAGCAAATATTCAATTTCATTTCAAAACATTATATGAATCGGGTCTTTATTCATAAGTGGCTCCCACTAGTTTATCTAATTTATTCAACCCCCTACGTAAAAAATTAAGCATTCATAATGCTAGTGGGAATAGGGATCCTACATTCCATCACACAACCTCGGTTGTGGCATGAACCGCCATGTAATGTTCAATAGGCAGACAACACTTGTCAATTACATCTTATGTTATTCCCTAATCAAACTTTAGCCTCTTGAATACTTGAGTCATGGCTGTGGCACGACAAACTCAATATTCTAAGTCAAGTCTAACCCAACATTCCGTACAACTGAATCAGTTTCCAACGACCCACGGCTGTGGCACGTACCGACCTTTAGATTCTAATTCAATGTACACATCTCTATGTAATAGACAAGTATTTCTTATTTCGAAATCAAAGCCCTCGGCTGTAGCACGAACCGACAATGATTTAAAAATAAGAACTACTTTCTATCATGTTGGAAGGCTATGACCGACACAAGCCCGTTGTATCATTGGCCAATTACTACTTGATATTATTTAATTTTAGAGGGATCATATTAGGTTACAATCATAATCATATTATAAAGAGATTCTTCCTTTTAAATTAAATATTTCAAATCAATAATCAATAATCAGATGATTCCCAGATCGGGTGGAGCATTGTCAAGAGGCGTCACTTAATAACCCTTTCTTACAGATAGAAATCTGTTGTTGACAGAATCATCCTTTCTCTCATATTGAAAATTCATATTCAATTACGTGTTTCATAAACACAAGAATCTCATGATTATATTCATAATATTATTATTAAGGTTATGAAACAATTTCACTATACTAAATTGTCTAACAAACGCCTTATGTTAATTTAAGTTCACCTAAATCTATCATCGCATGATAAACTAAGCATATATCACATATATAAACATGAATAAACGACAAGGTAGGCATGTTATATCATCTAGCATATTGGTCTAAGCATTATACATCTCTATGTATCACATGAAGCATTTAAAAGCAATCAAAAACAGTCAAAAACAACTTTAAAACACTTCTGTTAGCTATAAACAGTTCGAAACAATTTCTTAAAATAACATATAATATACCATTAGAAGCGTCTCGAAAAGACGAATCCAACGGCATCAGGCACGCCCAATTCTGAGCTCCCACACGCCCTCACGCGCCCCGAGAAGGTGACTCACGCGCCGCCACGCGCACAAGCGCTGTTAGGCGCGTGTAAGGATCTCGTCCACGCGCCCCCACGCGCACACGCGCCCCACGCGCCCAAACCCCTGTGTTGACGTCAGCATGACGTCATCTGATGATGTCAGCATGACGTCAGCATGATGTCAGACCCGTTGACCAGCGCGTGTCTGACACGCGCCGTGCGTGGCCCACCAGCGCGTGAGCCCCACGCGCGCATGGCAGACGCGCGGTCCTCCCCCCTTCTGTGAGTCGCCGCCGCCTTTTTTTTTCTTTCTCGATCGCCGTGCTGTTCTTCTCTTTCCGTGCCATCAGACACCAGCAGACAACACAACAGATATATATATATATATATACATACTAACAATTTATATATATATATATGATTATTTAATTACAAATTTAATTGCAACAACTTCAAAAATTCATATTAAATAATCTATACATCATAAAATTATAAGAAAAATACCCAGACGATCTACAACACTTGTAGAACCCAGATCAACATTCAAAATTCTTCTGAGAAACGATTTCTCATCAGTCATAATTAAACCATTATATAACTTGTAAAAATCATAATTAATTCATACAAGCACATAAAATTCTGAAATTTTTACCACAGATCTATATGCATACGACCTATGCTCTGATACCATTGTTGGAGTTTTAATCGCAGCGGAAGCATGGCAAAATGCTTTTACACATATAAAATCCAAATAAAAGCATATAAATCGTGATTAAAACATATGAATCGATTACTAACCTTTAATAGCGATCCAAAAGCAACGATCGGAGATCCTTAGCAGCTGCTCCTCAAACGTGAAGCACTCCATCGGTATCCACCAAGAAAACGATGCTAAGGAGGAGGAGGTGGAGAGAATTAGGTTTTTCTAAAAATTTTGGGTTAGAATGAAAATAGGGTTTATAATAGTATATTTATAGGCAAAATTTTCAGCTAAAATTTTCCCATAAAATATTATTATTATTAACCCTTTATTTTTCACATTAAAAATTAAAACACCTTTTAATTATTAATCCTTTTTCTAAACACTTTAGAAATAATTCTCTCTCTTGATTTAATTTCCAAAATTAAATTCTTAATTAATAATATTAAGAACTTTTCTTAATTAATTTATAATCAATTAAATCTCATTTAATCAATTATTAAATTTGCTAATTAATTATTTATTTCATAAATAAATAATTATTAGCCATTATTAATTAATTTCTCCACCATTAAATCATTCTCTTTTATGGTGTGACCCTGTAGGTTCAATATTAAGCCGGTAGTAGAAATAAATAATAATAAAACTATTTTATCATTATTTATATAAATTCTCTAATTTATTAAATATGATTAATTAATTAATCATATTTATTCTACATCGTGAGGGATACTTCTCAGCATATCGCGACTATCCGGATAATACGAATTCACTGCTTAGAATACCAAGAACCTATTCAGTGAATAGTTACCGTACAATTAACTCCTTCTACCCTCCAATGTCCTAATTAAATACAAGGCATGGATCTTGTGTCAAGCCTATCTAATTTAATCATTTGCTTTCCCATTCACTATGCTCAGTTCTATGTAAATTAGAAACTCCTTTCTAATTTCATTCACTCTGGCCAGAGATTCCTGAACTAGCATAAGTGGATCAGCCTTGAACATTCTCTTCCTTCACTGGAAGGGGTAGATCCTTTATTGATCATACACTATCTTCGTGTACAAATTCCTATACCCAGTAGAGCCCTAATAATTGTCCCTGGAGACTAAGAACTAAACCAAAGCATAGTTCAGTGTACACAAGATGACTATGATGACCTCAAGTCTAAGGATACTTGTACAACTATCACTATGTGAACAACTGCTGACACGTGAGTGAACTCCATCAGTTGTTCAGCTGTGCGAGTCATGTTCAGTGAACTTATTCTATAATAAGCACCTACATACTAGCTATAGTGTCACCACATAAATATCTATGAGAACAGACATCCTTCATAATGAAGCAAGCATAGTATGTACCGATCTTTGTGGATTATTAATTACCAGTTAGTAATCCTATGACCAGGAACTGTTTAAGTTTAGAGTTATCATCTTTTAGGTCTCACTATTATGATCTCAACATAATCCATAAAAAGCTTTACTCTAAACTATGGTATATCTTATTTAAACACTTAAATAGATAGAGCCCGTAATAAAAACAAAACAAGTCTTTTATTAATATCAAAGAAATCAAAACAGATTACATAAAAGTTATTCCTAAATCCTCATACATGATTGGACTTAGGACATATTCCTTTCAGTACCTTTCCTGACTTCTCGATAAGTCATTTTGAGTTCTCGAATGACTTCTCTATAACACTAAATCTGTGACTTGTAGAGATCTTGACTTAGAATATTTTTCCTAAAACAGATTTATTTAACTCCAAGCTTCTTCATAATTCTTCTAAGGCATGATCTTCTTGATCTTCTTCCAGATAGAATTCTTAGGCTTGACACTGTTTATAGAAAAAGACTCCAGTTTGCTCCTTTGACATTTTTACATACTTTAAGTGTTACAAGTACAAAATACAAATTAAGATAACAATCTAACTTACTTAGGGTTGAAAAATTGTCTTAGTCTTGTTAAAGTACAGGCATGTCTTACGCAATAAGGAGCAATGAGCAACCGAAGGTGACCTTGGCTGTGTACCAATTACAAGGAAGCGCTTACGACTGGTGGATAATGGAAAAGAGGAAGAACGAGACACCATCTAATATTGAAGAAAATCATGAACCGTATACATGGGCAAAGTTCAAGAAGGCTTTAGAGGACAAGTACTTTCCGAGAACAGTTCGTCTGCAGAAAGAGAGGGACTTCATTCGACTTCAGCAAGGTGGAAGAACCGTCATTGAATACGAAGCAGAATTCGCAAAGCTTGCGAAGTACGCGTCAACCTTAGTAGCAGATGAGAGCAGTCGAGCACGAAGATTAGATGAGGGACTTCGAAGCGAAATCAGGAACTCAGTGGCGTCGTTTAAACTTCAGACGTACGAGGATGTGCTCAACAAGGCTTTAGTGATCGGGAGAGGCTTGGAGGAATCTGAGAAGGAAACTGGCTGCTGGAATAAGAGGCGGTTCGCTCAAACTGGTGGGCAATCTTTTCAAGGGGGACCACTCAAGAAATCACATGTGTACGATAACATCGGAGGTCAAGGTGATCGAGAGGGGTGTACGAGGTGCGGCAAGAACCATCCGGACAAAGTCTGTCGTTGGAATACAGGTGCTTGTTTTCATTACGGAAAAGTAGGACACAAGATTTTGAACTGCCCACACAACCCGCCACCGCCACCAAGGAAGCAGATAACAAGATGGGCAAAGGACGCGTGTTTCAGCTCACGGGAACTGACAATTATCGCAATTAAGGTATGATTTCTTTTCTTTTGGTGACTTTAATTTAATTTTATTTTTGTGAATTTGGGGACCAAATTCTTTTAAGGAGGGAAGAATGTAAAATCCGTGATTTTATTTTTAATTTATTTATTAAATATTAGATATTAATTCGTATAGATAAATATTTATTTAGAATATTTTAAAAACTTTTTGTGCAAGTTATTTGAGTTGGTAAAAGATTTGTTATTTGTGGAAATAAGCGTAAGAATAAATTAGAAAATCAAAATCTTTTTAGTTTAGGTAATTGTGTGTGTCAAATATTTTACTTTTTGGAATTTACTTGGAAAGGTCGTAGAAATTTTAGGACCAAGTTTTAGTATTACCTAATTAAATTTAAGGTCTTTATTTTTCTTGGCCTATATAAGAACCTTATAACATTGTTCAATGATTCGTACAGATCTCGGTCTCTGCAGGTGTTTTTTTTCTCTCTCCTGAGCTACGATCAGATATTGCAACATGTTTGAACATATGCTTGCTTGATGAAATGTACTCATGTGTTTATGTATAATATTTGGTAAATTATTTTATTAATTTATTTAGCCTAATTGTTATTAGTGATAATTAATTAGTTCATCTTTATATGCATATTTTAAAATTAGTAAATTATTATATTTTTCACGCCATAATTTTTTTGTGTGATCAGCATTAGAATTACGCATAATTAAGTTGATTTTCTTGCCATCGATTGCGAGCTATTTGTTTAAGTGAGTTATGTGTAAATAAAATATTTTAAAAGAATAACAGTAATAAAAATAATATCCATTTGTATATGAATGTTAATATATTATTAGGTGTTAGTGCATGTATTTAATTATGTGCGGCAACAGGAGGAAAATGGATTGATTTGGCAAATCATATTATATTAATATAAGTTAGTGTTCAGTTGATTTATCAAGTACATGATTTCGTCTGTTGTGTTCACCATACATGTATTACGTGCTAATTAGCTTGTAATCATGTACTAATGATTACTTTGTATGTTAAGTGTTTATTAAAATTATTAAGAAAATTAAAGGTGGATATTTGTTTGACTTGACGTGATTTATAATATAGGATTTCTTCGTGTTATTAATTTTTAATTTACTTTTAATTATTGAAAAAAATATATTTCAATTATGTTTTTTATTTCGTATAATATATAAGAACTTTTATTTCGAAATTATAAGATACAAGTATTTGTGAAAATTAGAACCCAGTCTCTACGTTTTTGAATCCGTTCGTAATTTATGCTATAGTTCCGGAACTAGCCTTAGATACCCTTTGTAGGCACACAAATGTGCAACTTTAGATAACTATTAAGGGCGTAATTATTGAACTTTAGATGTCGACCACTGACAAAATATGGTATAAAGAATAAGAATAAGAATTAGATATCGGCTAATGGCAAATTGTGGCCGTAGATCAAGACTGTGGTATTTATAAGAATTATTGTTTCGTTCTGTTTTATTCTGTTATGATCTGTTATAAAATCTGTTATGTTCTGTTTTAAATTCTGAATTTTAAAAAAATAAAATTTTGGGTTGGATTTATTTTTTTAGAAAATATTTTATAAAATTATTATTGTTTTGAGAAAAAATGTTGTATTAAAACACCCATTGTTTTTGTGTTTATTAGTTAGTCAATTTGTACTTCCTGAGCTTCGTAGCTCACCCCTTTTAATATTTCAGGTTTGGAATTTTGAGCGTATTAAGAATAAGGAATGAGAATTATATGGAGATCCGTGCTGCTTCATTTCATACTATTTGAATTAGAATAAAGACTTTGTTTTTTAGAGAATGAATTTGATTATCTATTTAGACAATTAATATCGGATTTGTGGAGCTGCGTCTCTATTGTTATGATTTTGATTTATTAAGTTTGACCGTTGTTTTGACCTTCGTTATATATATTGAATTATCGAATAAGAATCTATTTTAATTAAGTTGTGGATTTAGAATTAATAGTCCGGAAGTGTGGGATGTTACAGATGGGTCATCTAGGTTGTCTTCCAGCAACTGCTTATAATCCCAGCCAAGGCCATGGGCCTTCTCCAGGACATAATCAGCGCCGAACTGAAATCAATGCTCTTCGGTCTAGTCTAGCTACTTCTTTGTTTTGCGAAGCTTCTTGCGGGACTTCTTAAGCTGGTCATTCCTATGAGCGATCTTTCTATTCGCCCGAGCCAGATCCCTCTCCAAACGCTGCTTATCATTTTGCAACACGGTCTCTTGACTGATCTGGGTGTCATTCTGCAGATGCACCCTCCTGAGCTCTTCTTCGGCCGCTATAGCCCTTCGCTCCAGCTCGTTCACTTCAGTCATCCTGCCTTCCATATCCAGACCTTGTCCGTAAAAGCAGCGGCCCAAGGAGGAGCCTACAAAAATACACCAGGAAAAAAATATATCAGATAATCGAAGGATAAAAGATGATGAAGAACTAAATAAAATCAAAACAAATACTTACCAAAGATAGGAAGGACATCGGTTCTGTGCAGGCTTCGGTTGGAGTGGCCAGCGTAAAGAGTGACTAATTAGCCAGAAGCTGAAGACCATGGCAGAGATCTGAGGTCACATCCCTCGTATCCTGCCTCGCTGGATAGACCGTATGATCGGTGTTATTCCCAAGGAACTAACAATAAGATTTACAGAAGGGGGTTGAATGTAAATCTCAAAACTTTTAAAAGTTTTGAGCAGTTTCAAAGGCTAGGTGTATAATGAACAGATGTGTGTGAATTGCTTTAAGCAAGTGCAGACAGATATATATTCAAAACACAAATGTAAAGAACATAGAAGCTTTTAAAACTTTTCTGGTGGATTTGTTGTTCCACCAGAGATGTGTATTTCAGAAAATCTGCGATACAAAGAATTGTTCACAGCTGCTTCCTAGTACAAACTAGATGATTTTCTCTCTGAATTTTTCTAAACAGCTCTTGAAAATTTACACCTAATTACTAGATGCAACTTGTTTTATATATCACCAAGTTTTACAAGTGAAGACAAAGATAAAATACAATTATAAAATAGTCCTTCACATGTTTCTTCTTTATTTCACTATCCAATGCAATCTAAGATAATCTGTGAATCTTTGAATACTTCCTTGTTTGCACCAGAATGGAAATGCTGCTTTTTCTTTATTCCTCCAAGAGGCTACCACATTCCAATTGTCTCTGTCAACCCATGTTCCTCTGTCAGCTTATGAATTATCACTATCAACTGCTATGGAACTGAGCATCCATTGAAGCTTTCATCCGTTGATGGCTTTATCCGTTGATGCTCTTATCCGTTGAGGGATGTTATCCGTTAAAGCTTTAGAGACATCCGTTGAAGCTTTGTTTCTCATCCGTTGAAGGCCTTTAATTTACCAGTTGATACTACTTCATTTATACAAAATTACAAGGCATGAAATATTTACTATTAGCCCTCCTATTTACATATCCACTAGTAGTCAACATGACTTATAATTTCCTACAACTTCTAAGAATTATAACTCAATTACAAAGACTGAAATGTGCTGCAATACTAAACTTATTTCTAAGTAAAGCTACTCCATCAACGGATAGCCAAAGTGGTCTTATCCGTTGAGGCTACAAACACTAGTTTTCTACTTAAGTGTTTTGTTTAACTTATCATCAAACTAATACACATATATTCCTAACAATCCCCCCTATTTATGACTACTAGAATTGTAGGCATAAATTCAAGGTTAACTTAATGATAACAAAACACTTAACAAATATATGAGTTGAAACTAAGTAGAAATTTAAAAGTGCTGCAAAAGTGTATGTACTGAGATAGAGTTGAAAATTTACAGAGTTTCCAAGGGTGCTCCTCTAGCCTGAGCAAATCATCTTCTTTTCCTTTGTTCCCTTGTTTTCTTTCCAAGCCTCCTGTCATTTTCCTCTACTTGGAGTTGGAGTTGTCTGTAGAATTCAGCCTCATCTTCATCACTGATATCCAACTTAGATTGCATGTCCTTGAGAGTTTCATTACTGGCAATCTTAAGCTGGTCTTTAAGTCTGAAAAATCTTCTGGCCCTTTATTGTCTCTGAACTCCATCAACCAATGAGGTGATTTATGAATTGTAATTCCACGCTCTGGGATGAGTATTGTTCTAGAAAAGGAATTTGACTCCCTCCAAGTCTTCCTTATGTTGGCAATCTTGTTGAGAATCTCAGTCTTGGCAGTCCTGGTAAAACCAGTGTCCCTTTTTATAGCTGAGTAGACTCTAATCAAGGTAGAATAGCCCTCATTTAGAATTCTTTGAAGAGACCAAGTCCTTTCCACACTTCCTTTATACTTGAACACTAGCCTTTCTGGTAGCTGTCTGTAGGCATCTATTCCCCTTACTTCCTCCAGCTCATCCAGGTAGAGTTCAATATATGTATGTTCTTTTATGTCACAAATGTGAACATAATCATCCTTTGATATTTGTGGCTTAGGCTTAGGCTTTTATTTCTGAGTGAATTTCTTTGAGGTTAGGGGAGGTATGGATTTTCTGATTTGTCCTTTTTGTTTCTTTGGTGGTGGAGGAGTGGTTAAGAAGGTAGGCAATTTGATGGTGTCCCAATCAATAGGTTCCTCTTTTGGGATGATTGATTCACCATGGATATTGATACTAGGATCAACAACAAAAGGTTTAGGAATGGAAGGTAGTGGTTTAGATTTTGATTGAATTTCTTCAGTATTATCTTCACTCTTCCTTTTTTCCATGGCCTTCCTTCTGTTCCCCTTCTGCCATTTCTTTCTTTCCTCACTTCTTTCCTCCACCCCATATCCATATTTATGTTTTCAGTCTTGTCTTCACTCTTATCTTCAATCTCTTTCTTCTCTTCTTCAAGTTGATTTGACTTTAGCTATTTTTCAGCCTTTGCATGTGCTCTTTTGTCAGCTTCCAACTTTTTAGCTTCTTCCTTTAACCTCATGATCTCTTCCTTCTTGGCTATTGAGAATTTGGGATGTCCTTGAATCACACAGATTCTCTTTCCCTCTCTATAGATAATAGCCATATTCATTCTTTCCACTGCATCCTTGGTCTCTTTGTGCTTTATGATATTACCACCCAAAACTTTATCTTCATCAGGCTTTGGAAGAGGAAAATCCACTTCTTTTAGTTGAGCAAAATTTAGAGGGTTCTTTGTAGAGTCCTTGTTGAATCTGGTGGTTGGCTTAAGTACCATGGGCTTCAGGTTCCTTGAAGAAGTTTCTCCAACCTTATTCCTCCTTACTGGCTTTTGCTCCATAATGATTGGCTCAACTTTTGTGCTATGTTTCATAGATAAAGATTTTGTAGTTATAGATCCAAACACTTGTTGTATCCTTTCATCAATTCTCCTCCATTTCCCTGAAGCTTTGCTTTGATTTGAAGTGTTGGAGAAGTAGTGATGGCAGGAACTAGCACTTTAGATATTTGATTTTGTGTAGATGGCTCCCCTTCCCTTTTATTCTCCCCCTTTTTGTTATCATCAAGGAGAGGGGTCAAGCCCTGTGCTTTAGCCAGATACATTAGAAGACTAGTCTGAGACTGTTGATTTTGAAGAATGGTCACCATAGAGTTCTCAATAATTTGAACTCTTTGCTCCAATTTGGCCATCTTCTTTTCAGCATCTGATTCTCTTCTCAGTCTTAGTAACAGTTCCTGCATAGTACTAAAGGGCATAACTGCATCCAGTTTCTCAGTAGTGTAGGACTTTAAGTCAGCTATATCCTTTTTGAGTTCATCCACACTTAGATTATGTCTTAATTGTTGTAGCTTCATGAGATGTAGAAAATCTAAGTGTGCTTGGAGAATGGCCTTGGTACCAGCATTGGAAGTTTCCAGAATTGCCTTTTGGATAGCCATGACTTGTTTGACTAAGGATACATTGAAATGCCCTGGTGTAGACTCCTTTGTCAATGCCCATTCAGGTAACTCTGGAATAAAGCTTAGGCCTTCATCTCCCCCTAAGCTTATGCTTCCATCAAAAGAACCAAAGTCATCATCATTAGAATTTACTCCAAATTCTTTAGATGGCTCTGCAGCTGTAGAATGCATCATATTGACAGCAGCTTTATTCCTTTGAAGAGATTCTGAAGTATGTACTAGGTTTAAAGTCATTTCTGCCTCCTCATTGCCCTGAGTAGCCAACAGTTGATAGGCTGATACAAGATGAGTAAAAATTTCAGCATCCAAGGAAATGTTATCAATTTCAGCTCTGTAATGTTGCTGAAATTGTCTTCCCTTGTCATCTCCAAAGGTTATGCTAGGGACAGCTCTCTCCTTGAACTCTGTGAGCAGGGTGAAATCTCATGTCATGTGCCTTGAACAACCGCTGTCCAACTACCAAAGATTCCTTCTTTTTCCCTGCACACAACAAAATCAAATCAAGTTCATTTTGGTACCCAAGTTTCCTTGGGTCCAGCCTTGTTAGTCTTTTTCCTAGACTTCACACTTCCTGCACCTTTTGACTTAGGTAACTTTGAGTCAACCTTGGTCTCATATGTAGATGGTTGAAGTGTAGGGTTAGTCACAGAATCATTTAGCACATTTGGTTAAATTTGATAAGGCATGGATTGTGCAAACATGTTATTCCACATAGGCATGTTGTATGGCATTTGAGGTATACTAAATGCAGCAAAATAAGGATTATTAACATATGGCATGTTTGCAAAATGTTCATGAGGATTCTGTGGAGACAGAACAGGCATGGCATGCAATAGTAACATAGACATGTTAGGCATGGAAGGAGTTAAAGGCATGGGAGCATTCTTAACAGATTTGCAGTTAGCAGATAGATGATTAACACTACTACATTGAACACAACTTTTTCTAGGGGCATACTTATCAGGTGTGTAATTGTTATGTTTGTTAATCCCTACCTTCCCATTTTTATTGGATTTTCTTTTGATTTCCTTTTTATCCTCAACCAACTTAAGCCTATTCTTCAACTGATCTAAAGTCATGTGCCCTATATTCACCTTACTAGCATCTTTGGATGTGCTAGCTTCTTCTTTGACAAAGTTCTTGGAAGTTGAACCAAACTTCTTACTGAGATTTTCCAAATTATCCTTTTTAGAATCATTTGCCTGTTTCAACTAATGACCCTTCAACGGATGCTCATTTTCTTCCTTCAATGGATGACTTTCATCATCCGTTGATTCCACATCCGTTGACAGTCCATCAACCAATTCCATTTCCTTTTTGTTTTTCTTCCAGGCATTCTCACAGAATGATTCAATTCCTTGAACTTTGACAATTTGAGCAGTAACATCCCTCGATGTTTTCCAGGCCTTGATTACCTCTTGCTCACGTTCTAGTTGTTTAGAAAGAATTTCTACTTTCTTAACAGACTCTTCTAGTTCACTCTCAACAGATAAGCATTTGATTTCAATCTTTTCAAGCTCAATTACCTTACCCTCTAACATAGCATTCCTATCACTTAAGAACATATTATTATCTTTAATTCTCATGTTCTCTTTAGTCAGTGATTTAAGGGAAACACGTAAATGATACAATTCAATAGACATATCATTTATAGCTTCATTGCATTCATCTTTAGAAAGCTGAGAGAGGTCAGTAGTGATTACCTGGTTGCTTGATGAACTAGTTTCATTCTCATCAGAATTAGCCATCAGGGCTAAGTTGACATACTCCATATCATCATCTTCATTGGCTCCATCAGCTGCCCAGTCATTTTTCTGAGTCAAAAAAGCCCTTTCCTTTTGTTTGAGCAATTCGAAATATTTCTTTTTGTAATCCACTTGCTCAAATTTCTTCTTTTCAGAAGTTGGCTTTCTGCACTCACTTGCAAAGTGTCCACTTGTGCCACAGTTATAACACTTGAACTTAGAATTGTCCACCATGTTCTTGTTTGGCTTAGTGGTTCTAGTGTTTTTCTTGAATTTCATTCATCTTTGCAAATCTTCTGGACCGAAAGGCCAGATGTTCATCAACATCATCAGAGTCATCTTGACTGGAATTGTCTTCAACCTCAGCTGCTTGCTCCTTTCTCTTGCTTGATTCTGATTTGCTTGTGCCAATTTTGAGACTTGGCATTGTCTTTTCTTCATTCCTGGCTTCAGTTCTCTCATTTTCAGCTACAAGTGCAACTGATCCACCTTTTCTCTTTCCCTTCTCCAACAGCTCATCTTGCTCCATCTCAAGTTCACAGGTCTTCAAAATTCCATATAATCTTTCAAGTGTGAAGTCCTTATAATCTTGAGAATTCCTTAGTGAAACAGTCATAGGCTTCCATTCCTTTGGTAGAGACCTTAGAAATTTTAAGTTGGAATCCTTGACTTGGTACACTCTGCCATACAGCTTCAATCCATTCAACAGTTTATGATATCTATTGAAAGTATCATTCAATGATTCTCCTTCTTCAGAATGAAAATATTCATATTGTTGAATGAGAAGCTGCATTTTGTTTTCTCTAACTTGCTCAGTACCTTCACAGATAAGTTGTACAGTATCCCAAATTTCCTTAGCAGAGAGGCTATTAATGACATTATCAAACATATCTTTGTCTAGGCCATTAAACAGAATGTTCATGGCCTTCTTGTCCTTGTGAACCTCTTCAATATCTTTAGGAGTCCATTCTGCTCTTGGCTTGGGAATAGACTGTCCAACAGCAACTGTGGCAATAGCAGCTATGGCCACTTTATGAGGGATGTGAGGGCCATTCTCAATGCAGTTTATGTAGCTTTCATCTTGAGAGAGAAGATGTAGATGCATCTTCACTTTCCAGTGATGATAATTATCCATTTCCAGGATTGGAATCTTCACTCCAATATCCTTCTTACTCATGATGTTAGTAGAATAGATCTTTAAACTCTTTGTATGTCAAGAGCTTGCTCTGATACCAATTGTTATTCCCAAGGAACTAACAATGAGATTTATAGAAGGGGGTTGAATGTAAATCTCAAAACTTTTTAAAGTTTTGAGCAGTTTCAAAGGCTATGTGTATAATGAACAGATGTGTGTGAATTGCTTTAAGCAAGTGTAGACATATGTATATTCAAAACATAAATGTATAGAACACAGAAGCTTTTAAAACTTTTCTGGTGGATTTGTTGTTCCACCAGAGATGTGTATTTCAGAAAATCTGTGATACAAAGAATTGTTCACAGCTGCTTCCTAGTACAAACTAGATGATTTTCTCTCTGAATTTTTCTAAATAACTCTTGAAAATTCACACATAATTACTAGCTGCAACTTGGTTTATTTATCACCAAGTTTTACAAGTGAAGACAAAGATAATATACAATTATAAAATAGTTCTTCACATGTTTCTTCTTCATTTCTCTATCCAATGCAATCTAAGATAATCTGTGAATCTTTGAATACTTCCTTGTTTGCCCCAGAATGGAAATGCTGCTTTTTCTTGATTCCTCCAAGAGGCTACCACATTTCAATTGTCTTTGTCAACCCATGTGCCTCTGTCAGCTTATGAATTGTCACTATCAACTGCTATGGAACTAAGCATCCATTGATGGCTTTATTCGTTGATGCTCTTATCCGTTGAGGGATGTTATCCGTTGAAGCTTTAGAGACATCCGTTGAAGCTTTAGAGACATCCGTTGAAGCTTTGTTTCTCATCCGTTGAAGGTCTTTAATTTACCAGTTGATACAACTTCATTTATACAAAATTACAAGGCATGAAACATTTACAATTAGCCCTCCTATTTACATATCCACTAGTAGTCAACATGACTTATAATTTTCTACAACTTCTAAGAATTATAACTCAATTACAAAGACTGAAATGTGTTACAATACTAAACTCATTTCTAAGTAAAGTTACTCCATCAATGGATAGCCAAAGTGGTCTTATCCGTTGAGGCTACAAACACTAGTTTTCTACTTAAGTGTTTTGTTTAACTTATCATCAAACTAATACACATATATTCCTAACAATCGGTCGTCAAGACACCCCACTTAGGGATGAAAGTCTGAACGACTCCGTCCTGATTTCGGAGCCGCTTTGAGGGGCCTCCCTCGCCCACATACTCCAGGTCATCCCTCTGGATGTCTTTAAAAGCCGGAGGGGCCTGCTGAAGCGGGAACTCCCTCTCGGCCTTGGTCCCCTCCTCCATCTCCGCAGCCGAAGGGTCTGGGATAATCTTTTTTCCGGCTGCCCTAGCAATATCTGCTTCCTCTGCAACTCTCTTCTCGGTTGTCTTAGCCTTCTTCCTCACAATAAGGGATTCTCTGGAAGGCACTGGAGATAAAGGAAGACAGAAGAAAGGTCAGTCTAAGCAAGTATTGCAAAATGCAAAGTACACAGTACATAAAGACAGAATGAAGAAGTAAAGGCAAATGAATATAAAACGCTGTTATATAAATAGAAAGAAAGACAAGAAAAAAGATTATTTCCCCCACCCCATAAACTGAGGATCCAATCCTTATCCCACAACTCTACGGGGCCTAACTTGTCTACCTTCGCGTCCACTAAGGCCGCGTACAGATCCTTCTACTCATCACTCAAGTTCGGAATCAGAATTGCCAAAGAATTTACCTCGCGCCACACCGAAAGCTCGGCCAGCTTCGGCCCATTGATGAAGCACCAGTGTGTGTGGGTGGTCTTGTTGCTAAGTTGGTAGTCGTCCAGTATGCTCAGCCGGCCCGACGAGCAATGTTGTAAAAACATGGGCTCTTAGGGTTCCTCCGAAAGTCGTAGTGGAACCAGAAGAGTCGGGTGAGCGACTGAACCCCGGCTTGAAGGCACTGGTTGTGAAAGCAGTTGATATGGATGAACCCATTCGGTCCAACTGTCCCCAGGCAATCCCCATTTGGCTGAAGAGACGCCTGAGAATATTTAACAAAGGGACTCGAAAACCGCATTTGAATGTTGCTTCGAAAATACCCACAACACAGTCTCCGTAGCCTTTCGGCACACCCAGAGTATCAGAAATACGTTCATCGCTCTTTTCGGCGTACAACCAGAAATAGCCTCGTGGAATGGAGTAGTCGAAGTATATTTGCCCTACCCTCTCCTTCGACAATTTTGAGCGGTTATTAGCCGCGGGATACACCGCCAATGAACCGAAGAGATCTCTCCCAGTTCACTCGGGGTGACAAGTAGAAGTCCCCGCGAGGGTATTCGCTCGGTCCATGTCCCTGTATTCGGAAATAAAGAGATAAATTAGTCCATGTACTCGGATAAACAAAAAAGAAAAAATTAAAGGGACAAGGAACCGAGTACATGTCCTGAGACCGAACGAACAAGAAAACGCCCAAAGTCGGCTCCTGAAGGATGTTCTACAGATAAGGTTTCCCGAAGGAAGTTCTTGCCCACAGAACCCTTCGCATGCCATCTTTAAATTCAACAGGAAAAGGAAGAAGAAAAAATCAAGCACCCTGGGTCGGCTCCCGAAGATTGTTCTACAACCAAAAACCCCCCCGAAGGGAGTCCTTGCCCAGGAACACATCGCATGCCCTCTTTAAACCCAGTGGGTGCCCCCAAAATGAAAGAAAAAATACCTACTATTACCCAGAAAACCCCCATGCACAAACACATAACAAACACTAGAAAACATCCCACAAACAAAGATGAAAGGAAAGACTTGCATGCAAAATACCGTGAATAAAACGAAAAAAAAGAGGGGGAAACACTTACTGATCTAAAGATGTTCCTTTACTGAAATGGGGTGGTTGGGGAAAGTAGAGTTGTTGCTACCCGTATTGGGAAATCTGGAGAGCTTTTTGTTATTGTTTGTGTTTGCTTGCAAAATGAAGTTGAGAAAAAATGAAATGATGCACAGTGATGTATATATAGGCGCCTTGAAAAACCCAAACGTTTGGGTGCCAAAAACCCACTCTTGGGCTTTATAAATTGGACGCCCAGATGCAAACGGTCGGAAATTAATAACTAGGATGGTGCTATGAAACGACATGATGGACAGTTGTCTCCATTAATACCCCCACGACGCTACCACGTGGACGAACGAAATCGAGGCAAAATCGAATGATCGTCCGAAGGTTTACTCACCCCAATATGGGCTAAGATCGATGTCCATCGGCCCGACCGAAGGCCCAGCCGAAGCACATGGATATGTTAGCTATGAGCACAGTAAGGCCCGATAAACAAAGACCCATTGGACGACCATACTATTGTGCCGAAGGCCCAACGTGCCCATAGACCGAAGAACTACAAAGTTCTATAGGCCGAAACCCATCACTCCCCTTACTGTTGGGATCTCCCCAATCATAATGCCCCAATTTCAGTTCTACAACGTCCTCCCTTACTCCAGACATAACGGACAAACATTTATGGTGAGATTGGATATAAAATACTCTAGTTATAATATACGAACATTTATGGTGAGACTGGATGTAAAATATCCCGGGGAAAGTAAGATAAAGACAATTATATTCACATACTCACGTACTCTCGTATTTTCTCGACCTTTTTATATTCACAAAATTTACTCTACATCCAGATCATTTATTCTTACACCGGAGGTAAATCGGGGGTATAATTTCTCGCATTCTCTTATCTTTCAGGTAGTATCTGAAGGACATTCGTGACAGGTCGAAGGTTGTTCCTTCATGCCAAAAGAATCTTGGCGTAACATATATAATTCTTTTTGAAATTAAATTTCGTCATATATCATGACACTCATTTTGTATTTATTTTGATAAGAGTTTAGGGGTACGTGGTAATAGTATGAGATTAATTCTTTTTTTTGTATAATTTGTATGGCATATTCTTTTTGTTTGTATAATTCTTATGGTATGTATATCTTACTACATTTTTCATATAGGATTATTACAAATTTGATAATTTTTCATTTGTACCAATTTTTTAATATTTAAACATATTAAATTTGATGGTTTTTAAGCATTTTTTTATACTTTAACCTATTTATTATTAGTTTTTTACTTAAATGAATACAAATGCATATTTTCAGAAAGAAAAATATTTTACAAATAAAATATGTAATAGAAATTAGAAATAATTTTTCAATCGCACGTGTAAGGTTAAGGTTGGTCATTAAATGATAACGACATTGGAGTTATATTTGCTAGTAGTATCTAGTCAAATCATTGGGTTAAAAAATACTACTCGGAATACACTTTAATGTTTTTATTAAATATAGTTGCAGAATTTTTTTTTATAATTTCTTTCTTTTAAATAAAAATATAATATTCAAATTTTTATATAAAAAGAAAATTTTAAAAATGAAACGGAACTATATTTTATAGTTGTCTTAAAATACGTGTCAAGTATGTAAAAAAAATGAGAGGGTCGGAAGCAGTAATTGGGTTCTGAAATATAATTGACAACAATAGCTAATCAAATCCTGCTGTCCTTACAAATCATACGCGTTGAAAAATGGTCCAAAATGATATTAGCCAATTTAACACTTACAGATGAATTTAGCCAATTTTTATATACAGATGAATTGTCTGGTTTATCTAACACGTACAAAATGATATTTTACAGAGATCTCGTATCTCTGTTTTATACTCGTAATCTTTACTTGTTTATATGAAATTTTTGCAAGACGCTGTGTCTCTAACTCTTGTATTTCAATTTCAGGAATCACCAATTAATATTTGAAATAATTCAAGTAAACAACGAGTTTCTAACTTTATAACTTTCGTATTTCAATTTCAGGAACCACCAATTAATATCTGAAAAAAATCCGAGGAAGTAAACGGAATTACAGTAAAAGAAAATTCATACTCCTATTTCAAAATTCAATTAGCAGCTGCAAAGGCTATCCACACTTCAAAATTCATGTCCTGAAGGATGACATTGTATAATTATCCTAACTAAATAACTATACAATTACCAACAAAGAAATGAAATAATAGCTTTCCCCACCCCCCAAAACTTTAATATCAAAACTTAAAATAACAGGCTGCCTTTAAGGAAGCCTAATAACCAAAAATACTAAAAATAACATAAATGAAAACACTGCTATGTAATTACAACATGGTGTGGACATCCTTGGTACCAATAGAAAGTCTGCAAAATAATAGATCCACAGCTTCGTATGTGCACCTCTACTCCGACACCAGCAATATCTTTAATGCAAGAACTAGGAAAAAAACGCTTGCCATTTTATATATTTCTTCACAATCGTAGAGCACTTGCTTTCTTCCACATCACAAGCGACTTGAGGAATTCCAAGACCTGCACATATACGAGGAAGAAGATGAACACACAATATAGTAATCAGAATTCAGAAACACAGCCAGAGGACAGAAATATGATTGCAAGGGACTAAGGATAGCAGTACTCGGTATTTAAAGCAACATTTAGTGTTGGTGGACATAAACTTGAAAATATTGCCTGTTTTTTTAATTTTATAATTCTCACAGCTACTAGTTCTGCACTCACGGCACTATTTCTTTTAGTCCCTCTATACCCTTCAGAAGGCAAATATGGCAGAGCCCATTCTTCCGCTAACTAGAAAGTACGCCATGGTCTTTGAGAACATGGTCTTTGAGAAATAAAGACTGTATAGTTAATAATTAAGGTCTTCTAAGACCGGCCTCATGCTTACACACCACCACTCCTAATCTAAAGAATAGAATTACCTCTGACGGGTCTCTGAGAGAGTAGAATGCATTGCTTTCTTTGGGCGCAGAAGACACCAATATACCAAAACCTCGCTTACCCTCTCTTAGAACCTGTAAACAATCGATTAAAAGTTCTTTTAATGCATGCTGAGAATTTTTTTAATGTCCAGACCTATCGAAAGTTTATAAATCGCTTGCTAAGATTACCTTGAATGCATCTTCATCAGTTCGATCATCTCCAACATATATGGGGAGTACGTTGTCACAATTACTTAGCCCTACATCATTATTGCAAAAACCAGTTAGCTTTTTTACAAAAATAAAAAAACATGTAACCGTTATTCTAATAGTTAATCAGGTTACATGAATCTTCAGCAAGAGACATGACTCACCTAAAGATTCAAGTAAGAACTCCACAGCCTTCCCTTTATCCCAATTAAGCACGGGTCGGACCTCTAAAACCTACAAAAAATGATGGAAAAATTAATTAGAATAAATTTTACAAATATACTGCAAGTGCACATAGCTATGTCCAAACTGGTTTAAAGGTAAACCTTTCGCCCATGGGTTAATCGAAGTCGAGGGTAGTTCAACATGATTTCATGAACAGATCCCGCAATCGTTGTCCAACTCTGCAATGACAGCGAAGAACAACCGTCAATATAATTCTTTACCAAAGAAGAGTAGCTTTAATTTTTTAAACTATTTGACTTGGAAACAACTCCCACCTTCTCATTCACATTACGGTAATGAACAGAGACGCAAAATTTATTGTTCTCGACAGTGGCTCCTTCTATTTCTTTAGTAATATCAACAAGGGATCTAAAAACCTGCTCGAACATAATAATCAAGTGATACTTCAATCATACAGAAAGAAATGAATGACAACTTAAACATTATCGATATCATATTCCAGTAGTATACCTCATCAATCATGGGTAAGAATTCACTAGCAGGCTGGAACAAGTTAACTTCTTTACCCTGTCATCACAACAAAAACAATCACTAAATAAGCAAGAAGAGCGTTAAAGGGTTTCCAGATACTTCTTCAGAGAAAACATGACTACAATTATCACCTGTTTGTCAGTGGACCTAATACAATTAGTCTGACCAGTAGTATTGGGTCGAACAGGGCCCATTATATCCATACCATGGCTACCGGCATAATAGAGTTCTGTTAGCCCAACAAACTCTAGTACCTGGTAATAGAGTGTATTAAATAATCAAAAAAATTATAATTTCGAATGCAAAACTGTTATCGGTATCACATCATTCACCAGGCAAGTACCTTGTCACGACTTCTCCCACTAATGATTGCTGTCGGGAAGTATTTTGCCACATTTTTAACAGCCAAGCGCATCTGAAGATGTCATTAATTATGCAGAAGAAATGTTAGAAATTAATTTATTATTTACTTTAAATATTCAGAAACCAACTTGGAACTGTGAAAATTATTCCAACGATATAGACAGGACCACGGAGTAGATTCTCACATGATTGGACATAAAGGCTTGATCTGGGTTGTCTACTATGGGTGATAAAGTCCCATCATAGTCCAGAAACAAAACTATTTTTTTGCCCTTTGCATAACTTGTTATCTTCTCAAAGTATGTAAGCGCAGATGGATACTTGAGCTGCATAAAACCGGAAGGGGAGCACAAGTTAGGTGCTAATACAGGGGAAAAAAGATCTTGTAGGCAAACATATGTTAGAAAAATGTAATACAATTTAATTACCATCCAATTGCGATGGGAAATATCATCATCGGTTGGTTCGGTGCTGGAATCTTTGGCTAACTTGTGAGTGGGAGATGATGATTTCATGGCATCCAACCAACAGGTGGACAGTACATCGTCGAGTAGGCCTGTCTTTTTCCTTGGAATTGTCAAGAAGAGACTTGACGAGAAAACTGCACCTGGGGGAGAATATGGCAGCAAAGCAGAATGAAGTCCTAGCCTTGAGTTGTTCATTGAGGCAGATTTAGTGAGGACTGAAGCAGTGTGATTAGTCTCCAATTCCATCAGATACAGAATCTTTGATCAGTTATAAAGTTTGTATCGGCTAAAAGTGATATCAAACAAAGGTCCAAGTATATGCTTATTGTACTTTAATATCCAACAGATAACAGTTCTTCCAACCAAAATTGAACTATCTTAAGTAGTCAAACCCCACAACTTTGTATGGATCAAGCAGAGAAGAAACAGCTGCAAATAGAAGTGCATAAATTGTTATAGCCCATTATGGAGGTTGGTCAACCATACAAAACTCCGTTTTAAATTTGCAAATAAGCCTTATTTATATAATTATCTTCAAAGTTTTAGTTGTCGAATGCACTAATGCTGCACCATGATGTTAACTTGTTAAGTACCAAACACTAACACATAGTAGTTCACACCGAACAATTACAATCGTAAATTTTCCAATGCAGAAAGGAATAAATAAGGTGCAGTTGCAAATTTTCACCTCTGCGTCCGGAATGATATTAACAATTTTAAATATCAAAGAAGCAACAAGTGTCGCCATCCATATAGATCTCAGTCATCTGCACCTATCTTCTTAGAGGATCTATTAACTACTAGACTTCAGTCTCACTAATCTCAATTCATGACACAAGGTTCCGTTTCTATTGAACAGATAACGTTAAATTAACATCCCGACCACCTCATAAGATCAGACCTAAAGTAATTGAAACGGCTATCAAAAACAGAACAGGAAAAAAAACTGAACAGTTGTATTGACGGGAAATTGATTTGACCGCACGAAAGAATCTAAAGATAACAGACAGACATATTGCCATGAACTCCAATTATGAGTCCTGTTCCAGAAATGAAACAGCTAAGGAAAAATTTAATAGCCCCACCACACAACCAGATTCTAGGAAGAGAAATATTTGCAGCCAATAATTAAAAGTATTAAAGTAATAAAACCACAAAAGGGACAGGAACAAAAAACATATGGAACCACATATTATAAACCGGACCTACACCGAAGCATGGGAAGAATGAGAGGTAAAATAATTATGTACCCACCAGAAAGCATTTGTATGGCTAAAAACATATCAAATGGAGCAGGAAACACGAAATAAGGTTATCTGTCGCTATACCAGATATTTAGCTTAGCAATTGATAACCGACTAAACTTGTTATATTTTAAATATTTGCTAAGCACGACTAAATTTGTTTTGCAGTAAACTATTACCGCAATATTCATAGCTTAGGGGAAATTGATTTGTAGCAGGATACAGTGGAATTTTGAAAAGGAAGACTGTTATGGTTGTCTACGGTGACTAATTCTAAAAAGTGAAACAAGAACAATTTGAGACAATGTCAACAATAGAACAAATTGAGACAATGTCAACAATAGAGACTCAAAACAGAAATAACCGAAAAAATAAGACTATATTATTCAACAAAAAAAAAACAAATATTATGCAGTAACATCACAAACTGAATAAACAAGAATCAAACTTAATTCTCTGCATACTTGAAAAACTAAACATAAACTTACTGACTGAGAGTAAATGAAACGAAGTTGTTGTGAATAAAGCTTATTGAAATGAGGAAGAAAAATAATAAAAGATAATGAGATCTGTAATTCGTTTACCTTGGGAACAGCAAAGCCCTAGATATTGGAGGGAGGGAGGGAGGATGAAAACGTGGTGTTAGATACAAGAATGCGTGTACGTACTGTGTGTATATATTGTATAACGAGGAGAGGGAAGAGAAGAAGAAGAAGAAGAAGAAGAGGGAAATGAAGAGCGGGGGTGAGGTTTATATAGACACACTAAAGTATATACGTATCGTATGTATTTGTGGTTCTATGAAGACGACGTGCTTAAATGAAATTTGTGAGGAGTATATTATTATTTTAAACTTGTGCATAGGAAACTTAAGTTGCTAGCGCGTGGGCAGCCTTTCATTACTTCCAGAACATCACATCCCCTTGATAACTTGTGTTTCAACCCGTTTAACTTGCCTCCCCAAGTTAGCTTGGAGCCAATCACTGCCCGACACTCTTTTATCTTTCAGTTTTTTCTTAACTTCCTTCCATCAAAAATACAATCTATAACGGAATTGGTTATGAATTCATTCGATCTCCATTTTTGTTATCCCCTCTCAAACTTTTGTTATCGGCGAATCTTTTTCATCAAATGATCAGAATCGTTAAATTTAAATATTAAAAATATTCAATACTCAAACACGTTTGAATTCCTCCCAACAACAAATATTTATATTATTATTTATATAAAAAAACTCAAATTCGAATCTACCCAACACAAATTTTATTTTAGTATTTAATTATTTATATCAAATTTTTATCAAATTATTTATAAATTAATTATAAAAATATTAATATTAATAAAAATATGTATATCGCACGGGATGTGAGGTAATAAGTAATAGCATTGGTTTGATTGAATTCGGACAATAAATATTCATTTAGATTGGATCTATATTTTAATTAAATTTTTAATATACTTTGACTCGAATACAAATATAAAAATTGTATTTATTTGATTCGACTCGATTCAGTATCAAACTTACCAACGTTAACATTGTGAAGAGTTAAAATACATGAAGATCATATTCAAAACATTGAGATTATTTTCGTGTAAATTCAGTTTAGATATGTAACGAAATAATGATATATATATATAATCACATAAGTATTCATGAAAATTAAGAACCCCGAAATAAGAATGGTACAATTAAGCGAAATTTCTTTTCCAACTACACTTATCTTATACATTTAAAATGGCAAAGTACACAGTTTGAAAAAATATAGTATTATTTTGTTTGAAGTTACAGTTAATACTTAATGTTATAACCTAATTTCTGCTGACCTCGTCCTCGTTCAGAGAAGTAAACTTCGGCCTGCAAAGAAAAGAATGCGAGGGATGATCCCCCGATTCACCTCCGGTGTGAGAATAAGTTAATCGGTTTTAAGTATGGGTAATTTAGAATACAAGATAGTATTGATGTCTGTCTGTGTGAAATTGAACTTCTCCTCCTGTATATATCATCTGAACTGAGTTAACGTCCCTCCCCACTACATTCGGCTTGTTCCACTATTCAGGGATAGTGGACGTTGTGGACAGGAGACTTTGTCGTCTTGATTACCGGGCTGCTCCGGATCTTCGGCCCACATCATGCCGATTCTACTTCGGCCCAACTCGAAACATGGGCTTAACGTAGTGGGCCTCCAACATGTCCTTAGGTTTCGGCTGAGAATGGATTTCTGAGGTGAAGTCCAAACGCTTCAACCCACGACCTGTCTTCAGTGGTGAGCGTCGCTTGGGAAACCGTACCTGCCTTAATGATGACAATTGTCCCGTCTCGAAACACCCAAATCTCATCTTGATCGTTGAATTTCAAACGGTTTGATCTCAACCGTTGGTTTAAAAACCAACGTCTCTTGGATCAAAGATCCCAAGGGTCATGCCCTTGTTTTCCACATATATAGCTTCCTTTCATTACAACTATTCACTTTACATTTCTCCGTAACTACAAACTCACTGCAAAAAGAAAGGCATCATTTCCAAGCAAGCAATTACGGGTAACACGAGATCACAGTTCTACCAACAGCTTCCACATTTTCCAACCACAAGTAAGCAGATCTCCTTTTCCTTTAATGTTTTATGTTATTTTTTATTTTTTAGTTTTTTGGGCATATGCTTTGCATGCATCTTCTGTGGTAGTGCAGGGGATTACCAGGACGCGTTTTTATGTCCTTTCTCTTATTTTCTTCTCCTTTTTCTCCCTTTCTTTAGAATCTTGCTTTAGGGTCTTCAGGGGAGGCAAAAACAGTTTGTTTGTGGATTTTGAACATTCTTCATAGTGTTCAAGCTTTTAGAACAGTCTTCGACCTTTAGAACAATCTTCAGTATTTACTCTGTTTCTTCTTCTCTCTTTTTTTACTTGGGGCCTTTTCGGGATTTAAAAATGGCATGCAAGTGTGTTGTGAGTCTTGGGCGTCCTTCTGGATACCCAAGCTTCGGAACACACTTTGGGAGTCGATCCCTTAAGCCCCCGAACCGATCCTGGCCTGTTGTACTCGGCCGCATTCATTTAATTTTTTTTTATCTTTGACTATATGGTCCGAGTACACGGCTAATCTGTCCTCATTCTCAGATGCAGGATTATGGATCAGTTACACGCCGGGGGCCTTTGGTACCAAGTAGTCCGGCCCACTTCAGCGATATTGCTTCATTTCCTGCATCGAACAACCCGACGCAGTTGAGACCCTCAGATATAGAGACCATTTATAACAAATACCAAATTCTGAGGGGTGATTATCATCTATATTAACCGAAGAGTTCGGATCGTATCTACCGTTGCCCTCCCATTCCTTCGAGTTGCGGAGGTTGTGTTATTGGGATTTTCAAAGCGGGTTTGAAGTGTGGTTTTCGGGTCCCTCTCTTGAAATTGTTAAAACCTCTGCTCCGGCAGATGAAGATTGCCTTCGCCCAGATGGATCTGAATGGATTCATCCATATTAATGCATTTCAGTGTCGTTGTTTGGCGAACGATGTCAAGTCGTCTACCCGCCTTTTTCTGATTTCACCACGACTTCCGGAGAAATGGGAAAAGTCCGGGATTTATACCATCGGCCGCAGGGCCGGCCGAGGAGAGCCTTTTCTGATTCCACCACGACTTCCGGAGAAATGGGAAAAGTCTGGGGTTTTATACCATCGGCCGAGGAGATTGGAGTGCCACCAACTCCAGCAACAAGAAAAGCCACACTCACTGGTGTTATATATCTGACATGTACCTGGAGGAGTTCGGTGTTTGGCGAGAAGTCAAACCAACTTGCTTGGTAATGCCGGAGCTGTCTTCCGAAGAGGCGATAAACTATGGGGCCTTGGTATCCCTGAAACTGCCTATGGTCCCGTTGGCCAGTAGTCGCGATAAAGACTGGCTCTTCCCCTATGGGGTAGTGGTAACACCTTGTCTTTACATGATTTTATTTTTCTGTTCATATATTTATTACGTCATGTTGCTTCAACACCTGACTTTTCCTCTGTTTTATGTCTTGCAGTGTCTTCCCGACAGGCCCTCTTGGAAAGGAAGCAAAAGAAGGCTGAAGAAAAGCTGGCCTTAGAGAGGGCAGCGACTGGGACTTCTAGTCCTGAGGACGCCGATACCCGGCCGCCTATCCCTTCTCCCTCTCATTCTCCCACTCCTTCTCTGGAGTTAACTAGGGAGAATCGGCCGAAGGCCTCTGAGCCTGAGGCTGATTGTAAGAACCCAAATTTTTGACATCGATAAAAGACCTTTATGAATAGTAATATAATAACTTGAATTTTTGAGACCTTGTAAAACGTTTAATGAATAGTAACCCTGGCGGATGGGGAAAAACATTTTAGCCCACACTATGTTGTGCATGAGAAAATGAGTTTCGGAATTGATAACTTGATTATACGTACCAAATGAGTGTATGTAAACGCTATTAGATTTCGAAGAAAACGAACTTTGAAAAACGACCATATTTACGAATCATCGAGGATTACGGGAATCATAATATAATAACGAATTTAAAACCCTACGGATTTATATCCAAGTATGATAATTCAAAACATAAGGAATAAATACGAAAGGAATTACGTCGCGAACCATTTACGAGAAAGTATTTTGAAAACGTTTAAGCGACCGAGCGAACGCGCAAATGATTAAATAAACGTAACACACTAACTAACCATGGTAAGAAAATAACCATGGTTACTTTATCAAATAGTGAGCTAGAGATAGGATGATCAACCATGGCTAAGAAAATAGTGAGCTAAACGACTAAGTTAAGTAGATTAGCTTACAAACTACAAGGCTAGCTAGTTTTCTTGTCCATGGATTTGGAAATAAGAATAAACCTAGGATCCTAAACTAGAAGATATCAATCAATATAAGATATCACAAGCTATCACAACCTCATTTCCAAGAAGCAACCAACATATTTTCCTAGAAGCACCCAAGGAAGCAAGCATAAAACCCCCCCTTCCACATTGCTTCCATTCGACCATTTCATCCAAGCCAAGAAATATAATTCAAAATCTCAAGTTCTAGCCATGGTAAAATCATCCCATTAATTCTAAATCTTCCTAACAACCAAACTAAGGTAAGAAAATTCTTTGATCTCTTTTTATCAAGGTTTGATGGGTGAAATAAAATTAAGAAAGTTACTAGTGAATAGTATGAATAGTAACTCTTCTTTGGTTTCTTGATTTCAATGGTGGTTTTAGGTTCCAAAAATCATACCAAACACTTCCAAGACTCCACCATCCTCAAGAACACATCTCAAGATTTTAAGAAAGGTAAAAATCTTTGACCCAACTTTATTTAAGATTCAATTTCAAGATCCATTTAGTATGTAGTTGTAAACCTAGTTTTAGAGGTGATGTTGTTGAAATCTTGATGTTTGGCTAAGTAGATTTAAGGTTGATTGGTGTTGCCTTAAGAACATGATGTTATTGAGAGAAGTTTGTGTGTTGATGATGATATGATGATTGTTGGTGGTTGTATAAAGATTTAGGGCGTAAATGAAACTCCGATCGTAACGTAATTCCGTTAAAACGAACAAATCGTAACTTTAAGTTTCTGCAGAAAGTCCCGAAGATGTAAACTATAGTTTCTTAAAAAATAACCCTTGATTATGATAGAAAATTTTATAAGGATCGTTTAGGCGCTTGAATCGCTTGATTCTGATTTACGGATCAAAAGTTATGGCCGTTTTACTAAAAGTGATTTACGTGACAAAAACTGCTACGAATTATGAACTTTGAAAATATAAAGGATTGACTTAAAAGTGTTCATTAATCATGAAATTTTTACAGAGCGTAACATATTGAGTTTCTTAACTTCCATAAAAATTGCAAGTGAAAATAATGATATTTCAATTTTATAAAAATATCGGAGCCGAGACCGCGCGATTAGAAACCGTAGAATCCATAAGCGGAGCCGACGGCGATAATGAAAATGACCCTAAGGTACTTAGAAAAATGAAGTGACCATGATGTGAACAGGGACTTAAAGGAATAATAAGGGTTGTACAAATTGAGAGGGTGCATAATAATTAACACATGAGTGCGGGTAGCCGTAAATTAGAACGGGACCTAACGAAGTGAATTATGTTATGATTATAGATTTCCGAGCGGAACCTAGAGCATCCTCCACCTCGAGATGCCCATGAAAGTTTTCAAAACCTACCTTTTAAGAACTGTTGTGTTGTGAATATTTTATAAAACTGTGATATATGCATGAGATTGCTTTAAATTTTTTTACGAAGTTTGAGATGTATTACATTACTCAATTGTTGATAATTTCTAGTATATGTTCATACCAAGTTCGAAATGTTATATTTAGACCGAGATTCGGTCGGTGTAAGCTTATAAAAACCCGGAGGTATCTCGAAGGAGTTTATAATTGAGAACGTTAACGCTAGCGAGTAGCGTGGCGTGTATATATTTTAGACCGAGGATTGGTCAGTAAAAATTGATGAAAACCCGGAAGTATTCCGGAGGTGTTTTAATTAGAATATTAACGCTATAATAGAGCGTGATGTATAAGTTGTAAGACCGAGAGTCGGTCAGTTTTGTTTTTAAGATGAAAACCCGGGAATCATTCAGGTGATATTATAGGACGATTACAAGTCCATAATAGTACGTTTTAAAGGGACTTAACGTCCACTTACGAAACTTAAAATACCTCGAACTTTTGTTAAAACGATTTTCCAACGATCATATTCCCTCAACTATATTTTATGGTTCCAATAATAAATACTATATACCTAATCCTTTATTATGGGAGTAGTATACTCCAACGATTATTTATTTCAAACCTGATTAAACATTAAAGATTATTAACTATGTAGACAGAAACTAGTTGAGGAATATTATTTTAAATATTATTTTACAAGAGTAAACTCATTCGAGGTTTAATTTTTTATCGATTATTATTTAATTAATTATTATTTATTAAAGGGTTTATTTATGATTTAAAAATCATAGAACCGGATTTAAATTACTTTCTGATTTCGAAAATTATTCAAATAATTTCTGATCGTTGGAGAATATTATCCCGACTTATTTAATATTTTGAATATAGTTTCAAGGAGAAACTTTTCCCCCTTATTTAATTATCTATTGACAACGGTCAACTCACATCCTTAGTACTCCCTCCGAAAACTTTCGGAAGTACATATATATATATATAAAGTAAAGTTATGCCTATCAACAAGCAAAATGCTTGGGGGAACTTCGATGTGGTTCGAGTTCTCGAGATATGATAGGATCTCCTAAAGGACAAGGGAGGGGTAGGATCTAAGTACTTCGTGTATTGGATAGACTACTAGTATCGTAGGAGACTGTACAATATGTACCTACGGACCTGCGAAGTGTGTGTATACCCGAAATGAGGACACATAGCCCATATGCGGCATGGGTGATAACCGGGATACGAAGGTGTCGTCCTTCTACTAGTAGAAAAGGTTACTATTATCGTATTACGACTGATCATCGTATACGGTGGCTCCAACAAGTGTCCAAATTCTTCCAATTGGAATTGTGATGTAATACCGTAACCCAAGCCTAGTTGCTGGGTTTACCATTAAGTATTCGCAGAATAATAAAATCCACTAAAGAATTGTTTTCATGAGAAGGTGTGTGTCACCAAGGAAAACTATTTTTGAATAAAATGTAATTATCATATATGATGTTTTACATGAGTTTATCATACAGTCATTTTCACACTATACATTATTATGCTGGGCATTATAGCTCACTCTTGCTTTCTTTTAAATGACACAACACAACAGATAACCAGTATGCCGGTGTGAGACTTAGTCGCTTGCAGTCATGGGGAGAATCCCTAGCAGCTTTGTTTCAGGTGTGCCAGAGTATCTGATAGGTATAAGATATCAGTCGTAATTATTGTAACTTCATGTAGAGGTTATGAATAATTGTTTGAGATCCTGTAAAGTACATTTGAGTTTTAATACCAGATGATACTTGTTGTACGTCGTTTCTAAGGCTATAACTTGTGAATGTGTGAGATTGGGGATCTGTGATATGGAATTATCGGATTATTGAGTTAATGCAGGTTACACATGATTGAAGGATTGCGTGACGACCCAGATTCCTGACCCCGGATTTGGGGGCGTTACAGAAATGGTATCAGAGCATTAAGTTATAGTATTTAGAGACGAGAGTGTTAGGATTTTGTCTAGATGCGAGATTGCGTAAGAGCTCATATAGAGTTCATCATTGGACTACCGGATGTAGCCCAATCGGTAGGTGAGGATAAGTGTATATTTGAGGTATTAAAGCATGACTAATAGGACCATTGGAGATTATTAGAATGATGAGGAGAAAAATAGAATCATATTTGATTTGGCAAGGATGTGGATGTAGAACTTGGAGCTGTCTCCAGAGCATTTGGGGTAAAGACGATATTACCAACACCATATGTTCATTGTGATTACACGAGTCTGGTTACTCGTATTTCTTTATAGGTTGCCCGTGAAGGGGCATCACATGTGAGGACCATAAAGTCTAATTATTAGTATACAGTTGAGGTTATTGGCCCAAACTAGTTGACAATGTCATTTTACCAATGAGGATGTGAATATCGTATTAATAACGAATTCAGCAGAAATAGTGCCAAATATACCCTTAAGGATTTTTATTCTATTAAGGAATATTTGAATGTAATATAAGAATATTATCATGAGATGAGTACATTACCTGATATTATTAGTGCGCTCAACATGAAGGGTTATGATGGTTTAGCTCAGAGATCAAGAGCGTCAAGAATTGATGGCATGTCTATAAATAAATGGCGTAAGATTACAATAAGTGATGGTTCGATCTTAGAACCTTCTAAAAAGATAGACCAGTGAGTCTGGAGAGGAATTCTTCGGTAGAAATGATGTCATAGACTACGTATAAATAATCGTAGACCTCTAATATATTTGGTAACATATGATTCAATTACACACACATGCCACCGAACTTATGGACTGCATTGAGATCCCTGAGAGACCTCTTTGATCTGTTCCCAGGGGGAACTGGCCACTTGTAGTTAGTAACGGATGCATGTAGCAGGCCCCTATCAGCTTAATAGATGCTTTTGGAATATTTCTGAGTAAAGTCTTCGAGGTAAAACACCGGAATGACAGATATAAGTGTGAAAGTCAAGACTAGTAAGCGATTTTAAAATGATATGAAGGAGACACTAGCTGAAACATGGAATTACAAAGATGAAGAGGTGGTATCATCCTCAAATGGATAATGACGAGAGTTAGGATAATCAGTGAAATATTTTGGCACCTACTCACCGTCACGTTACTCCCTCCAGATTGTTGATCATTCGTATTGCCTTGGTAAGTTATATCAGGCAATCCTTTTCGTTCCCTGTTGTGTATATGTTGTGTACTTGATGATTTCATGAACAAAACACCTTGGTAGATTTTACTAAGTGAAAATGTAGCACTCGACGGATAAGGATTATAGTCCCGATGGATAACTCATTTTAGTCCCGACGGATGATGACTTATTATCCATCGAGTGAGTAGCTTATGTAACAATAAGTCTGTAGCACATTTCTGCATACGCATTGTTTAGAATTTGTAATAGTACTTAAGTCATGTCGACTTTAATTAGATATGCAGAATAGGTTGATTAATTGTACATAGATGATGTCTTGTAATTCTGCATAAATGAAATAAATTCAAGTGCCTGATTGCTACCCGACGGATGAACAACCATGGATTCAACGGATGATCAACAACCCGACGGATGATCAGTAACTCGACGGATGATCATGAACCCGACGGATAAAGAATTCAAATATCTGTTGACAGTGATAACACAGTCACATGCGTCGAGTGTATGTAAATGGAATGTGGTAGCTATTTCCATGCTATTTTGAAGATATTCAAAGATGCTGGAATAGAGTTATGAAATAGCATTGTATTAGACTTGATAGTTTTTGTTTTATTATCCTGTCTTATTACTTTGTAATCTTGGTGATATATAAACCAAGAAGCAGCAATAGAATAGTAATTAAGAAACTCAGATAGAAAGAGAGAAACATTTATAAGCTGTACTCTTAGCATTTCTCTCATTCTTAGTTGTTATCATTTTGTAACCAACTGTGAGCTTTTTGCACACAAAGTTCTCTCGATATATATTATATATCTCTGGTGGAATCATTCAAATCCACCAAAAAGTTTTTAAAGACTCTTATTTTTAATTACTTGTGTTTTGATTCATTTCAAGTAACTATTCCGCATTCTGCTAATCAATTCATACTTATATATATATATATATATTTGAGTTAGAACATTTTTATTCAAGAAAAAGTTTCAAGAATTCCATTCAACCCCCCTTCTGTAATTCTTGTTATATTGTTAAGGGACTAACAATTGGTATCAGAGCAAGCTCTTGAAGAACAAAGAGTTTAAATATCAAAACAATACAGCAAGATGAACAAGAAGGATGTTGGAGTCAAGATTCCTTTTCTGGATAAAGATAATTACCATCATTGGAAGGTAAAGATGCATCTTCATTTGCTTTCTCAAGATGAGGCCTATGTGGATTGCATAGAAAGAGGCCCTCATGTTTCAGTGAGAGCTGCAACTGGAAATGAGCCATCTGTCCCCAAGCCAAGGCATGAATGGTCTGATCTTGATATTGAACAAGTCAGGAAGGATCAAAAGGCCATGAATATCCTGTTTAATGGAGTTGATGGTTTGACAACATTATCAACTACAAAACTGCCAAGGATGTTTGGAATACAATACAGATCATCTGTGATGGCACTGAGCAAGTTAGAGAAAACAAGATGCAGCTACTGATTCAGCAATATGAGCATTTTCATAATGAAGAAAGTGAGTCTCTCACTGACATTTTTAGTAGGTTTCAAAAACTACTAAATGCTCTAAAGTTGCATGGAAGGGTCTATCAGACAAAAGACTCCAATCTGAAATTCCTTAGATCTCTTCCAAAGGAATGGAAACCAATGACAGTCTCATTAAGAAACTCACAAGATTATAAGGAGTTTACTTTGGAGAGACTATATGGCATTATGAAAACTTATGAGCTTGAAATAGAGCAAGATGAGAGGATGGAGAGAGGAAAGAAGAAATGAGGGTCCATTGCACTAGTTGCTGAGTTAGAGAAAGAGAAGGAGATGAAGATGGAAGCTGTTGAGTCAACTTCAAGGGTCTGTGAAAGCAAGGGCAAAGGGCTTGCAGTAGAAAGTGAAGATTCTTTGAGCCAAGATGACACGGAAGACATTGATGAACATTTAGCATTTCTTTCCAGAAGATTTGCCAAGCTCATGTTCAAAAAGAACTTTGGAGCAGCCAAGCCAAATAAAAACATGGTGGATAAATCAAAATTCAAATGTTTCAAATGTGGCTTGGCAGGGCACTTTGCCGGTGAGTGTAGAAAGTCAGATTCCAGTAAGAAAAAGTTTGAGCCTGTGGATTATAAGCAAAAATATTTTGAGCTGCTCAAACAAAAGAAAAGGGCTTTCATTACACAAGAAAATGACTGGGCAGCAGATGGTCTGGATGAAGATGAAGATGTAAGCTATGTCAATCTAGCCCTAATGGCCAAGTTTGATGAAACAGAAACAAGTTCTTCAAGTAATCAGGTAATTAATACAAACCTTACACATTTATCTAAAGCTGAGTGTAATGATGCTATAAATGACATGTCTACAGAGGTATATCATTTGCGTGTTACACTTAAGTCTCTTACTAAAGAAAATGCTAAAATCAAAGAAAACAACTTGTTTTTGAGTGAGAGAAATAATGTGCTAGAGTCTCAATTCATTGATTTTGAAAAATTAAGAATTGAGTGTAAGATTGCCAAGGAGGAATTAACTGAGTCCTTGAAGAAAGAAGAAATTTTGAAGAAGCAGCTCGAGCGTGAACATGAGGTGATTAAGGCATGGAAAACATCTAGAGATGTCCACACTCAAATCACCAAAGTTCAAGGAATCGAGTCCCTCTGTGATGCAGCCTGGAAAAAGAACAAGGAGAAACTAGAACCAAATTTGGTGGATGGAGTGCTAACAGATGTAGACTCGACGGATGATGAGGATCATCCGTCGAATAACAAAAAGGGTTATCCGTCGACTGATGAAAATCCTCATCCGTCGGCTGTAAGCAAGCCTATCAGTAAAGCCAAACTTGTTAAGTTAAATGAAAAGTATGGATCTGTTTCCAAGAACTTTATTTCAGGAGAATCGAGTTAAGTTAAGAAAGGGAAAAAAGCTAATGTTGGGCACATGACTGTCAAACAGTTAAGTGACAGACTTGAAAAGATTGAGGTGAAAACAGAGGCTAAAAAGAAAAATAATAGAAATGGTAAAATAGGGATTAACAAACACAATAACTACACACCTGATAAATATGCTCCTAGAAAAATCTGTGTCAAGTGTGGTAGTGTAAATCATTTGTCTGTTAATTGCAAATCTGCCATACCCACTTCCACGTCTGTGACACCTCACTTTACTAACATGAATGTCATGCCTCCCATGCCTATGAACGCTATGTCTACACGGAATATGAATGCACAGTTTGCTAATATGCCATTTGCACCTAATCCTTATTATGCTGCATTTAGTATGACAAATGCCATTTAGCATGCCTTACCGGAATAACATATTTACTAATAGCATGCCATTCCCTGTTGTTTATAATATGCATGATAATTATGTTGCAATGAATGGTTTCAAAGGCCCAACTCAAATGACCAAGGATGAATCTGATATCCCCAAGTCAAATGAGATAAAGCCTAAGAAACAGAAAAAGAAAGCTAACAAGGCAGGACCCAAGGAAACTTGGGTACCAAAATCAACTTGATTTGATTTTGATGTGTGCAGGGAAACAGAAAGAATCTTTGGTACTTGGATAGTGGTTGTTCAAGACACATGACTGGTGATTCTACCCTGCTCACAGAATTCAAGGAGAGAGCTGGCCCAAGTATTACTTTTGGAGATGACAACAAGGGTTATATTGTGGGATATGGCTTGATTTCAAAGGACAATGTCATCATTGAGGAAGTTGCCTTAGTGGATGGTCTCAAACACAACTTGTTGAGTATCCGCCAGCTTTGTGATAAAGGCAACTCAGTAACCTTCAACTCAGAAGCCTGTGTTGTGACTAACAAAAGAAGCAACAAAGTGGTTCTCACTGGTGTGAGAAAAGGAAATGTGTACCTAGCTGATTTTAACTCATCTAATGCAGAATCTATTACTTGTCTTCTCAGTAAAGCAAGTCAGGATGAAAGTTGGCTATGGCACAAGAAGCTATCTCATTTAAACTTCAAGACCATGAATAAGCTAGTAAAGAAAGAACTGGTTAGAGGCATTCCTCTAGTGGAGTTTTCTAAGGATAGATTGTGTGATGCCTGCCAAAAAGGGAAGCAGATTAAAACATCATTCAGGAAGAAACTTGATTCAACAATTGAAGAACCTTTGCAACTGCTATACATGGATTTGTTTGGACCAGTCAATGTGTTGTCCATCTCAATGAAAAGATTTTGCCTAGTAATTGTAGATGATTTCTCAAAGTTCTCTTGGACATATTTCCTAAAGTCTAAAGATGAGGCTAGTGAAATCATCATCAATCACATAAGGCAAGTCAATAATCATCCCGATTTCAAGGTTAGAAGAATCAGGAGTGACAATGGAACTGAGTTCAAGAATTCTGTCATGAGAGCATTCTGTGAGGAAAATGGGATTCTGCATGAGTTTTCAGCAGCAAGAACTCCACAACAGAATGGAGTAGTGGAAAGGAAGAACAGATCACTTATTGAAGCTGCAAGGACAATGCTTGAAGAATCTAAACTGCCAACCTATTTCTGGGCTGAAGCTGTAAATACTGCATGCTACACTCAAAATATTTCTCTGGTTAATCAAGCAAGATGCATGACTCCCTATTAATTGTTCAAGAACAAGAAGCCAACTCTAAATTTTCTTCATGTCTTTGGCTGCAAATGTTATATTCTAAGAAATCAAACTGATCAAAATGGGAAGTTTGATGCTAAAGCAGATAAAGGAATTTTTGTTGGATATGCTGTTGGTAAAGCATATAAAGTCTACAATCTAAGAACCAACATTGTTGTGGAATCAATACATATTGATGATTAAAAGATTGAAGGACTTCAAGATGGAGATTACCATGAGAGCCTCAAATTCGACAATATGGAGATGGTTAGTGATGACAGTGATGATGAAAGTGATCAAGAAACAGTATCAAAGGATAATGCAGAAAAATCTACTACAAATGAAGCACAAAATTCAACATCTGTCGAGTTGCATAATGCTTCATCCGTCGGGAGGCAATCTTTGTTATCCGTCGGGAGACAACCAGCGTCATCCGTCGGTACTCAAAATTCACCATCCGTCGGTTTATCAAAAGGAGCAGGAAGTCAGGATAGATCACCTACAGAAAGTTCCCCTTTCTCTAATCAAAGATCCACAAACTCAAGGGGAGTTTCTAACAATCAAAACTCAATCACACATCAAGACAACAATGAGGCCCCTTCATCTAGAGCTAATCTACCTCAACAAAGAAAATGGACAAAAGATCACCCCTTTGAGCTTATAATTGGTGATGTTTCTTCTAGAGTTCAAACCAGAAGAGCAACTTAAGAAGAATGTCTGTACATCAGCTTTCTTTCCAAGGAAGAACCAAAGAATGTAGAAGAAGCTTTGTTGGATCCTGATTGGATTTTAGCTATGTAGAAGGAGCTAAACCAATTTGAAAGGAATAATGTATGGAAGTTGGTGCCCAAGCCTAAAGGAAAGAATCCAATAGACACCAAATGGGTATTCAGAAACAAGATGGATGAAAATGGCATAGTAGTCAGGAATAAAGCTAGATTGGTTGCTAAGGGCTATTTTCAACAAGAAGGAATAGATTTTGATGAAATATTTGCTCCAGTTACAAGACTTGAAGCCATCAGAATCTTCTTAGCCTATGCAACCCATGCCAATGTCAAGGTCTATCAAATGGATGTCAAAAGTGCCTTTCTGAATGGAGATTTGGAGGAGGAAGTCTATGTCAGTCAACCTCCTGGTTTTGGAGATCCAAATTTTCCAGAACATGTCTATTATCTTTTGAAAGCACTTTATGGACTGAAACAAGCACTTAGAGCCTGGTATGACACTTTATCAAAGTTCTTTTTGTAAAATCATTTCACAAGAGGTACTGTAGATAAAACTTTATTCTTTAAAAATGTTAATGGCTCTAGTATCCTTGTTCAAATTTATGTAGATGATATTATTTTTGGCTCTACAGATGAGAAACTTTGCAAAAAGTTTGCCAAATTGATGCAAAGTAAGTATGAAATGAGTATGATGGTAGAACTAACTTACTTTCTTGGTTTGCAAGTTAAGCAAGTTAGTGATGGAATATTCATTAGTCAAACTAAATACATTTTTGATCTTTTAAAGAGTTTGATCTAATGGATTGCACATCTGCAAAAACTCTCATGGCTACTGCAACTAAGCTTGAATTAAATACTACTGAAAAGTCTGTGGATATTTCAAGTTATAGGGGCATGGTTGGCTCACTTCGGTACTTAACAGCCAGTAGGCCAGATATAATGTTTGCTACATGTTTATGTGCTAGATTTCAGGCTGATCCTAGAGAATCTCACTTAATAGCTATTAAGAGAATTTTCAGATATCTCAAGGGAACACCAAAACTTGGCATTTGGTACCCTAGAGATTCTGGTTTTGATCTAACTGGATATTCAGATGCAGATTATACAGGTTGTAGAATTGATTAAAAAAGTACAACAGGAACCTGTCAATTTCTAGGAAACAAGCTTGTGTCCTGGTTCAGTAAAAAACAAAATTCAGTTTCTACTTCTACAGCTGAAGCTGAATATATTGCTGCTGGAAGTTGCTGTGCACAGATTTTATGGATGAAAAATCAATTGCTAGACTATGGTTTGCAAGTTGAGAGGATTCCTATTTTCTATGATAACACAAGTGCAATTGCCATAACTGAAAATCCAGTACAACATTCAAGGACAAAGCACATAGATATCAAGTACCACTTCATAAGGGAACATGTAATGAATGGTACTGTGGAACTACATTTTGTTCCAAGTGAGAAGCAGCTTGCAGATATCTTTACCAAACCACTGGATGAATCCACCTTTTCAAGGTTGGTAAGTGAGTTAGGTATGCTTAATTATTCTTAAATCTATATGAGTTAATTTGCAAGTTGAAATGCAGCTAGAAATTTAATTGATTTTTCAGTCTTGGATGAAATTTTGGCTAAGTCAAAATTTACATCTCGACGGATGATCCTTATCCATCGAGTTTGATCATCCGTCGGTATACTATTTGCTAATAAAAATCAATTATTTTTCTCGAAAATTTTATGACTCGACGGATAACAGTCTATCCTCATCCGTCGAATTATCTTAATCTCAGCCGTTAATTCCCTGAACATTATCCATCGAGTATACTTACAGTTTGTAAGCATAACACGACGGATAATGGGTGGAATTTTTACAGTATATTTTTAAACGGCTATTTTAGGCAATTTTAATTGGTTACTTTATTTTACTTTAGTATTTTTAGCAGTTATTTTTGAGATATTATAAAAGCTTATTTCATTTCAATTGCTTTTCTTTTATCATTCTCAAATCAACTGCTCCAATTTCTTTCTCTTTCAAAGCACTTACTCTTTCTCTTCAAGCTCTCATTCTCTAACAATGGCGCCCATTGTCAAGATTATGTCTCTAACTGGGTTCATTTATGAGAAGAACAATTTCACTGCATTAGTAAATAAAGGTATTCAGCAATCTGGTGACTATCACAAGATGATGGACTTTGTGAAGAATTGCAAGCTTAGCTATGCCCTGCTGGAGTCACCCACAATCTTTTGTGAAGTTGTTGAAGAGATGTGGACCACTGCTACATACAACTCAACAGATAAGACAATCACACTCACCATTAAAGGTAAAGAATTCTGTATCAATAGTGATGTTATAAAAGCATGTTTCAAGATTCCTGATAACACTATGACCTCACCACACACTGACACTGATATAATCAATATGCTTAATTCCATGAACTATGCTCTTTCTACTTCTAAGTTAAGTGACATTAGGAGATTGGGTCTTAGGAATGAATGGAGTTTTATGTGTGATGTAGTGACTAAGGTATTTTCAGGTAAAGTCAGTAATTTTGATTCAGTTAATATCTCCATGCTTAACATGTTCTACATGCTAGTTACTTATAAATTCTATAATTTCAGTGACCTTGTTTTGTTTGAGTTAGGTTTTAAACTAGGAGAGTTAAATAAGAGAGGTAAGAATGTGTATTATGCTAGATTCTTTATGATGTTAGCTAACCATCTCTCTGAGGGTATTGTGCTTTAGAACCCTAACAACAAATTAGATTGTTGGGTTCAAGAGAGAAGGCTCATTACAGATTTGAATAGGGCCAATCATCACAAGGAGGTACCACTTTTCTATTTCCCTGTAATGGAAGCACCTCAGGTAAGTGAGGTAAGTTCATCTATCCCTACCACTACTCTAACCTCACTAATTTCTTTGAGTTTCAGTGTAGCTATGGAAACTGTGTTAATGACCAAACAGTTGCCTACCCAAGCTACCAAACTTGCAAAAATTTCACAACCCAAATCAAAGAAAGCCCCCTCTGGTATCTCTCAAAAGATGCCAGTTGCGAAATCCACCAAAACCAAAGAGGGGAGTGTGCAGGTGGGTAAGACAGGTGAGGGAAGGGGTGAACATAAAAGAAACCCTAAGGATAAGGATGGAAAGTTGAGTGGTTCCCAGCCTAGCCACACTGCAGTTTCTCAACAAACTGCAGTGCTTAAAAAGGATAAAAGCTCATTTATAGCTGCATCCTCCCAAAAGGATGTAGTTATTGAACATAGCTCTCAACCAAGAGCACATGCCAAGAGGGTTAGGGACACAAGCTCTCCCCAAACTTATGCCAGAAAGAAGAAATCTAAAACCCTTGGGGATGTACAGGGTACACACACTGTGTAAACTGGTGCTAAAGACATAGTCACTGCACCTTCACAAATTCAGTTTGATGTGGCTCCAATAAATGTGGAGTCACAGCCAAAATCTCTAGTAGTAGAAGCACCTCAAACACCAAGCTCACCCATAAACTCACTGGATGTGGATATAATAAACACATCAATTCCTGATTCCCCTTCTTTAACTTTGTTGGGGAAGCCAAAATCTAGTGCAAGTGAGCATCATCTTTTAGATGATTTGTTGGCTCACTTGCCCATTCTTTCAGGAACTGTTGAATCATCTGTGCCCAAAATATCTTCAATCAGCACAGAGTCCACAATAGTTTCCATTCCTAGTTCATTCATTTCTACTCTCTCGATGGATATTGCTCATCCGTCGAGTAGTGATTGTATCCCGACGGATAAGCTTAACAGCAGCTATCCGTCGGATAGCAAAACCACTAACCCGATGGATATCACTCATCCGTCGAGTATCTCTGCATAGCTTCAAACTTCATTTATTTCAAGTGCAGAAGAATTAGTGGTTGTACAGTCACTATTAGGATTGAGAGAGAAGAGTGTTTTGAGTGAGATTCTGGGTTGCTCCTAGGAAAAAGGAGAGGAAATGAGTGAAATTATGCAATCCATTTCTTCAGGATTGGCAAAAGAAAGTGAGAGGAGTCTCATCTTAGATGGTGAAGGTGAGGGTGTGAGGGTGGGGAGCCAGGGTGAGACCCTGATGCAACAAAAGAGAGAAAACGAGAGAAATGCAGGTACTTGAGCTATAAGGATGGATGTCATTGCTAGTGAGTTAATGAATATCCAGGATGCAGACAGGGAGGGACTATCTCAGCAACCTAAAGCTGTTATAGATTCCACCTCCCTTGATGCTGAGGCATTTACTCACCCTGTTCCAGCTTATCAACTTCTAGCTGAACAGGGCAATGACAATGCAGATAGGATGCTCAATCTGGTGCATACCACACAGTCTATGATAAGAGCTAAGGATGCCATCACAGCTTTGCCCTCTACAGCTGGTGATGTGGATTATGAGACTGGTGGCTCAGCTGATTTCTTTGGAGATGAAAGTGGGGATAGTGAAGATGAAGCAATGGACATAGGGGGAGAAGTAGGTTCCAGTTCAAGATCAGGTATGCCATCATGGGCATTTTTAAAGCACTGTGATGAGCACTACTTCAAGACAACCCTGATCCAACTAATCAATCAGACAAATACTGCTCTTCAAACCACTTCAAATGCCAGCACCAAGAAGCTCCTTCAGGCACATCTAGCCTCTCTGCAACTTCAACAAATTCAAGGCTTCCAATATGCTAGGGATGTAAACACCATCAAGGGTGATATTGAGGAGATGAAGAAGGCCATTTCAGACAAGATGGATTCTAAGCTTCCAGAAGCTACAATGCTTGACATCAAGAGGAAATTAAGGAAAAATTCTGATCTTGCAATCAAGATAGATGCCTTGGATACAAGAATGTCAGCCATGGAAGCATCTTTAACAGCCATTCATCTTCTTCAAGCCCAACAGACAGATTTACTTCAAAAACTGGTGGCTGCTTAAACCTCCTTCTCTACTCAACTTGATGATAACAAAAAGAGGGAGAAAGGACCAAGTGAAGGGGAGAGGCTTCAAATTCAAATCAGTAAAGTAATTGTGCCTTCAATTACTATCTCAAAGCCACCAATTACAGACAGTATAGATCTGATCAATGCAGCAGTAGCCAACATAAGAGCAGCTGATAAGGAGAAGTTGAGTTTAGTCAACTGGGAGAAAATTGATGAGGACATACAAAAGAAGTTTGAACTTGTCAAAGAGCCAGTAAAGTCAGCCATCCATCACTCTCAAGTCAAGCAAATTTCTGTGAATGAGATGAGCATGGACTATCTGGAAAGGGGACAGTCATCCTGCATCAAATCTCCAAGGGATGAAATAATTCTAAAACCAAGGGTGAACTATTCAAAATCATCATTGAAGAACCCCTTGGATATTATGTATGAGACATCTAAGCCTGATGAAAAGAAGCTTCTGTCAAGGTCAATTACTTTCTACAAAGATTCAACGGATTCAGCTTCAAAAAGGAGAATTGCTAAAATTTTCAGGAATGGGAAAGAAATTTGTGTGGTGGCTGGACATCCTCAATTTGCTCAAGCAAAGAGAGAAGAAAAGGCTAGATTGAAGCAGGAAAAGAAGCAAGCTGCTCTAGATGCTAAAAAGGCTAAACAAAAGAAAGAGCAAATTGCTATCTTAGCCAAGCTACATGCTGTATATTCATCACAATAAATTCCTGTTCAGCCATCTAAAATCATTTAATTTCAAGATCCAAAGAAGCAAGTTGATCAACAGAAGAAGTCTCCAAGAATCAAGAAATTGGCTAAAAGAACCAAAAGGAAACTTGACATTTTTGATAAGGAATTGGAGAATCAGTTTCCCAAGGAATCCACTCTAACTACAACTCAAGCATCAAAACCCTATGTGGTATTTGAAGATATCAAGGTGGTGGATCCTTACAGGAACATTTATGGTGAACCTATTGTGCCTAAGGATGAGCCAATAAAGTGGGAGAACATACCAATTCCTGACTTCAATCTGCCAATCCTTAACAAGCCAAAGAGAACAAAGTCAAGAGCAGTCAAGAAAGTGAAGTTATCACCTCTTAAATCTAAATCTCTAGTCAAAGGTCAATCTAAAGTCAACAAAGGAGATCATATGTACTTGTGTGACATCAAGGAGTTTTCTGATCTAAATCTCTATCTAGATGAACTAGATGAAGTGAGAGGAATTGATGCATACAGAAACCTACCTGAAAGGTTAGTGTTCAAGTACAAGGGAGGAAAGGAAATTCAGTGGCCACTTCACAGGATCCTTCAAGAAAGCCAAGCTATACTGATTAAGGTTTATTCATCTTTCAAGAAGAACTTTGGGTTCAATGTTACTGCAAGAAGATTGGTACTGAAGAATATTGAAGAACTAAGGAGTGTGAGAGCTAAATATGAACTCCCAAAGACTCTAATCATCCCTTACACAGGGAGAATAGTGCATCTAAGGCCCTACTGGCTGATGAAATTCATGAATGACAAAGGTGTGAGAAGATTTTTCAGATTAGAAAACCAATTGAGCATCTCTAGCAATGAGACTCTCTTAAAAATGCAAGAAAAGCTAAGTCTCTCAAAATTTGATGAACTGGAATTCCACAGGCAGCTCCAAAATCAGATTGAAGAAAACAACAGAAAGCTTGGAAAGAGATCCAGACCTTCAAGAAACTAGATAAAACTGCTCAGGCTAGAGGAGCATCTTGAAAATGACTGTGAGCAAAACTTTGTACATTTTGTTAATTGAAGCACTTTTCAGTATTATCTACTTTCTTTTAAAGTTATATTTTTAGGGTGTTTTGTTATCATCAAGTATCTCTTAATTTATGGCTACAATTCCAGTAGACATAAATTGGGGGAGATTGTTGTGTATATGTTGTGTACTTGATGATTTCATGAACAAAACACCTTGGTAGATTTTACTAAGTGAAAATGTAGCACTCGACGGATAAGGATTATAGTCCCGACGGATAACTCATTTTAGTCCCGACGGATGATGACTTATTATCCATCGAATGAGTAGCTTATGTAACAATAAGTCTGTAGCACATTTCTGCATACACATTGTTTAGAATCTATAGTAGTACTTAAGTCATGTTGACTTTAACTAGATATGCAGAATAGGTTGATTAATTGTACATAGATGATGTCTTATAATTCTGCATAAATGAAATGAAGTCAAGTGCCTGATTGCTACCCGACAGATGAACAACAATGGATTCGATGGATGATCAACAAACCGACGGATGATCAGTAACTCGATGGATGATCATGAACCCGACGAATAAAGAATTCAAATATCTGTTGACAGTGACAACACAGTCAAATGCGTCGAGTGTATTCAAAGATGCTGGAATAGAGTAATGAAATAACATTGTATTAGACTTGATAGTTTTTTTTTTATTATCTTGTCTTATTATTTTGTAATCTTGGTGATATATAAACCAAGAAGCAGCAATAGAATAGTAACTAAGAAACTCAGATAGAAAGAGAGAAATATTTGTAAGTTGTACTCTTAGCATTTCTCTCATTCTTAGTTGTTATCATTTTGTAAGCAGCTGTGAGCTTTTTGCACACAGAGTTCTCTCGATATATATTATATATCTCTGGTGGAATCATTCAAATCCACCAGAAAGTTTTTAAAGACTCTTGTTTTTAATTACTTGTGTTTTGATTCATTTCAAGTAACTATTCCGCATTCTGCTAATCAATTCACACTTATATATATATTTGAGTTAGAACATTTTTATTCAAAAAAAAAGTTTCAAGAATTCCATTCAACCCCCCTTCTGTAATTCTTGTTATATTGTTAAGGGACTAACATTCCCTACTTTGAACTTCTGATGTGACCATCTTGAATAGTCTTTCTCCGTATCAGGACTTGTTCAATTCTTTTAGTTAATCCATGAACTTTCATTCATAGATTATGATCTTCTTGTTCAACTCAGAGATATTTATACTTCATCTCAATTATCCAAGATATTTTTTTTACATAAATTTTCCCTCAATTCATCGATGAATATTCATAATGAGTATCTTCATTTGATTATTCTTTCATACTTACTCATCTCAGTCGAGATTGTAAATATCTAACAAATTGTTAAAAACATGGATGATCTAATATCCATATATTCCTCGGGAATCCTTTTCCTCTAATCGGGATGAAATTATATATTGAACTTAGAAATCATAGTAAGGGTATCAATTTGATATTCGTATCCTGAATTCAATTTTATTTGAGAATCTAATAAAGTATGTGAACGAGAACACCTCTGAGTGTACCCTTTTATTGGCAAAAAATATTTGATAAGAGGCTATCGATTGTTCCAATGCCAAGACCACTCAATTCAGAGTTATAATTGTCTTTCTCGGCCCAAATTGGAAAACTCTTTATTTTGAAATTGTCATCCAGGTAGCCACAAATTCTTTAGTGGTTACGATATTGAGATTTTCTTTTTCAAACAAACTGAAATATGGTTAGTTGTATATATTCTCATGAACGACTAGCTAATGTCATAACTAGTCAAAATTTTAATTAATATGAGGAAAGTCTATCTAATCGTTCTAGCTAGTTGCCATGGGCCAAACCAATTGTGCTGGCCATTTTCTTAGCCGGTTGATAATATTGCTTGATATGGACTAGTTATTATTTTTCTAAGATCCATTTCCAATCAATTTTTTTATTTTACAGAGCGCATTATATATGCAAAAATTTAATAATTGATGAAATTTTCAAAGATTGATTTAATTGAGACCTAACTAGGTCGCCCACTCAAACGAGAATTCATATTCAATTTTAAGAAATATTTTGTTCATGAAATATATTATTCTTTCGTTTATGTAACGAATATCCAATTAAAATCATAAAGTGATTGAAGAACAATATACTTCCTTATTTATTAATCATTGGATAAAATTTCTTCTTTCAAAATAGCACCTCTTTGGACCTCAATGGTTAACCATTGGTTGAGGATGTTATTCGATATTTCTTTCATTATTCGAGAAGAAAAGTATTCTTTCAATGTGAAAATCTTACAAGTATCATTCGTATGGTGTTATTATTCAGCAATCATTGCTTTCAATGGATATTCTCCATAATATCACAATATAGAATTCTAAGGATATGGAAGGATAATCCTTGTTATATTCTTCCTTCCAAGTTATAAATCTTCTGAGTGTTGCAATTCTTTTATTCAGAGCTCATTATTTGTTCAGATGTTAGATTTTGAAATCTTGTTAAGATTGTCTAAATTTCATCGATATCGTGAAAATCATTTTTCCAAGGCTAATTGCCTTCCCAACAAAGAAGAGGTATAGTTGAGAACCGATTGTTGTAATATAAGACTAAAAGCTCAGTGCTATGATGGTGCAATCGGAGCATCGTGATGAGTAAGTTATTTTAAAAAGGGAATACCATGTTTTTTTATTATCATAAGTATTTTTAATATGGTTATAGAAGAACGAAAATAGGGACACAACGTGATTAGTGAGGTACACTTCTATGAAACATTATCGGGATAGGTGCTGATAAATTTGGGAAAGACCAAGCATGTATGGAATTGAGGAATAAGATTTTCAAAAAGTGATGGTAAGGTTAGTAGCAATCCCGTGCTAGAAAAACTAGACGATAAAAAGAGGATGTTGCATGAAGTCTAATGATACATCCACGCAGCTTAAGGATCGTGACGTAAGGCGTCCTAATAATGATCTAGAATAATTTCGATAAGGTTTGGAATGAAAGGGACAAGGAGTTTACTTATGAGAAAATTTTGGAATCTTTTTTTTTACACTGAACACGAGATAGAGGCTATAGTCAAATTGATCAAAGGCTATGATTGAGAAATCTATTATCATCAAGGAAAGGCCGATGTGGTGGCCAACCCCTTAAGTAGGAAAAGATATATTGAGGATGACAAATCTTAGAATAACTGATGAGAAGGATCGCATGAAAAGAACGCTTTATTACTTAACAGGAAGACTTAAAGGTACCTAAAAATGTAAACGGATATTAGTCATGACAGAATATGAAAAGGGATGTCATTGAGTAGGTAAGTAAGTATTCAACATGGTTGAAAATGAAAACGAAAAGGCGAGGATTAAAATTTTGGCGATTACGACTTGTAGATGACCCAAATAGGAGTAAGAGTTAATTATAATAAATTTTGAAGGAGGATTATCAAAAACCAAGTTAGTCGTCGTGCTATTTGAGGATTTTGAGTGATAGATTAAATAAGACCGCTTATTTTATTATGCAAATGATAGATGTCCACTCTACAAAATTGTTATGAACCCAGAAGAGATAATTGGAACAGAGAGACCCTGTGAGACTGCGCCGCACAAGGACCCAAGATTTAATTAACGGGACTATTTCCCAAGATATTTTGCAAAAAAAATGGACGGACAGAGGAATGACTTAGAGTTCTCAAATCGACAAATAGAATGAGAGGACTATCATGACCATTGAAGATACGTCTAGCGGCTTACCTTTTATTTGGAACGGTTTGAGGAATCGCCTATTGTTGAAAGATAATTCGTGTAGATGTACTTACCACGCTAGCATACGAAAAATAGTCGTCGATATCCCTTACGAAGGACAATGTGAAAGAATGAAATATGTCATTGTCAGAGCTGATAGAAGGCAAAGAAGATCGTACACGCCCTATAAAGGCCACTGGTAGCAGGTACCAATAAACGTAAATACATCTAAGGCGCTAGCGAGAGTAACAAGTACGACCCAGAAAGTATCATAGTACTATAGATATTATACAAGGAATGATTAAAGAAGTCCGACCGATGACGGAAGCTGAACGTTCCACGATCCTAAAACGTGTCAATCAATTGCGTATGAAATGGTGCTTCCTTGAAGATGGCAACAAGACGAGGATGTGCCTTACGTTACTACGGGAAGAAATGTTAAATCTGACGCTAAGCGTGTAACATGAGGCGAGCGCGTAGAAATACGACGAGAACTTCTTACATAAAATAATCGACAGAAATGATGTGCCAAAATGGGAAAATGTTAAGGAATGAAACTCTAGCACTAGTAGGAGCGATTGAGGGGGGAAGCAAATAAGTTGAAGGATGATTCTAAACAAGAAGCACTAATCGTCCATATTATAGATTTTAAGGGAAATGAAGTGACCAGTTGACGTTAATCGAATTATCGACAATAACGAGTTATCATGCGTGCATTGGAACGGCTACAAAGCTTTGTACGGAAGAAAGAATCGTTCTCTCTTAGGTTGGGAAGAAATTGGTAAGCGGAGGATACTGGACCATAGTTGAGGCAACAAACCAAAGGAATTCCTAGAACTTATCAGAACCCGGCTAGTGACAGCCTAGAATGAACAATAGAGATATGCGGACCAGAACTATAAAGATAGAAGGTACGAAGTAACTGACCAGGTATTGTTGAAAGTACCTCCCGAGGAGGGAGTGATGAGATTTGAAAGGGAAAGAAATGTTGAACCCGAGATTTATTGGACTGGTTGAAAAATTAAAGGACTAAGAAAGTTGACTTATAAATTAGCACCATCGTCGAACAGTTACCAAGTTTATAACGAGTACCATGAATCGAGGTTAGGAAATTTAACCGTCAAAACCAAACATATGATTGAAAATGAGCTAATAAACTCGTAGCCATACTTAGCGTATGTTGAGTAACGTGTAGAGGTCATAAGACTACAAGGACGAGTACCCAGCAATATATTGGATGAATAAGTGGAAATTTTATGAAGAGATCAAATACTACTAGGTCAACGTGAGAACTCAAGGTTGTCATGCAAATAGCACATCCCTACCTATTTCTGAACTGATTCCGGGACGGAATCCTTTTAAGGGGGAAGACTGTAAGAACCTAAATTTTTGACATCGGTAAAAGACCTTTATGAATATTAATATAATAACTTGAATTTTTGAGACCTTGTAAAACGTTTAATGAATAGTAACCCTGACGGACGGTGTTATTCCTAGTGGACTAACAATGAGATTTACAGAAGGGGGGTTGAATGTAAATCTCAAAACTTTTTCAAGTTTTGAGCAGTTTTAAAGGTTTTATGTTCAAGATAAACAAGTGTGTGAATTGCTTTAAGCTAATACAGACAGATATATATTCAAGCACTAATGTAAAGAACACAACAGACCTTAAAAACTTTTCTGGTGGATTGTTGTTCCACCAGAGATGGTATTTCAGAAAATCTGTGATTCAAGATGTTGATTACAGCTGCATCCTAGTACAAACTAGATAATTTTTCTCTCAAGATTTTTCTAAACAGCACTGGAAAAATTCTCATCTAATGACTAGCTGCTACTTGGTTTATATATCACCAAGTGTACAAGTGAAGACAAAGATAAAAATACAATAATAAAATAAGTTCTCCACTTGTTTCTTCTCCATATCACTCAAGTACTTTGTTGACTATTGCCTCTTTGTACTAGAGTAGAACGGCTGCTTTTTCTGACGTTCCTGAAATTAGGCTTCCACTTTTCAGTTATCTCTGTCAACCCATGTGCCTCTGTCTGCTGTTACAACTACCACTTATCAACTGCTATTTAACAGAACATCCGTTGAAGCCTTCATCCGTTGATGGCTTTATCCGTTGATGTGTTAGCAGTTGAAGCTCTATCCGTTGAAGCTTTAGAGACATCCGTTGAAGCTTTGTTTCTCATCCGTTGAAGGTCTTTAAGACATCCGTTGATACCACTTCATTTATACAAAATTACAAGGCATGAAATATTTACAATTGGCCTTCCTATTTGCATATCTTCTGGTAGTCAACATGACTTATATTTTCTCTCAACTTCTAAGAATTATATCTTAAATACAGAGACTGAAATGTGCTACAACACTAGACTTATTTCTAAGTAAAGCTGCACCATCAACGGATAGCCAAAGTGGTCTTATCCGTTGAGGCTACAAACACTAAACTTCTACTTAAGTGTTTTATTAAACATATCATCAAACTAATGCACATATATTCCTAACAATCTCCCCCTATTTATGTCTATAAGAATTGTAGACATAAATTCAGGGTTAACTTGATGAAAACAAAACACTTAACAGATATATGAATTGAAACTAAGTAGAAATTTAAAAGTGCTGCAAAAGTGTATGTACTAGGAGGAAATTGAAGATTTACAGAATTTCCAAGGGTGCTCCTTTAGTCTGAGCAAATCATCTTTTTCTTCTTTGTTCCCTTGTTTTCTTTCCTAGCCCTTTGTCATTTTCCTCAATTTGGAGTTGGAGTTATCTGTAGAATTCAGCTTCATCTTCATCACTGATATCCAACTTAGATTGCATTTCCTTGAGAGTTTCATTGCTGGCAATCTTGAGTTGGTCTTCAAGTCTGAAAAATCTTCTGACTCCTTTATCATCTCTGAATTCCATCAACCAATGAGGTGATTTATGAATTGTAGTTCCCCTTTCTTGAATGAGTAAGGTTCTGGGCAACGCATTGGGCTCCCTCCAAGTTTTCCTTATGTTGGCAATCTTGTTGAGAATTTCAGTCTTGGCAGTCCTGGTAAAGCCAGAATCCTTTTGTATGGCTGAAAAGACTCTGATCAAGGTAGAGTATCCTTCATTCAGAATCCTGTAGAGAGGCCATGTTCTTTCCCCAGCTCCTTTATATCTGAACACCAATCTCTCTGGTAGCTGTCTGTAGGCAGCTATTCCCCTTACATCCTCCAGCTCATCCAGATAGAGTTCAATGTCTGAAATTTCTTTTATGTCACAGATGTGAACATAATCATCTTTAGAAATGGGTGGCATAGGCTTAGGTTTTTGTTTTTGAGTGAATTTCTTAGAGGTTAGGGGAGGTGTAGATTTGGATTTTCTTTTCTGTTTCTTTGGTAGTGGAAGAGTGGTCAAAAAGGTAGGCAATTTGATGGTGTCCCAATCAATAGGTTCCTCTTTTGGGATGATTAGTTCACCATGGATGTTTATAGTGGGATCAGCAACACAAGGTTCAGGTATGGAAGGTAGTGGTTTAGATATTGATTTAGTTTCTTCAGTGTTATCTTCACTCCTTCTATGTGCCTTGGCCTTTCTTCTGTTTCCCTTCTGCCATTCCTCTCTTTCCTCCATACTCTCACCAAATATACTCCCAAAAACCTCATCTAGGTTTGCAATCTTGTCTTCACCCCTGACTTCAATTCCTTTCTCTCCTTCAACTTGACTTGACTTTAGCTGTTGTTCAAGCTTTGCTTGTGCTCTTTTGTCAGCCTTGAGTTTTTCAGCTTCTTTCTTCAACCTTTTGGTTTCTTCCCTCTTGGCCTTTGAAAATTTGGGATGTCCTTGCATCACACAGATACTCTTTCCCTCTCTAAAGATAATGGCCATTTTCATTCTTTCAACTATGTCCTTGGTCTCCTTAAGCTTTTTGATGTTAGCACCCAAAACTTTGTCTTCATCAGGCTTTGGAAGAGGAAAGTCCACTTCTTTCATCTGAGCAAAGTCTAGGGGGTTCTTTGTGGAGTCCTTGCTGGATCTAGTGTTGGGATTGAGAACTATAGGTTTTAGATTCTTGAAAGAAATTTCTCCAACCTTATTCCTCCTTTCTGGCTTGTGCTCCATAATGATTGGTTCAACCTTTGTGCTATGTTTCACAGATATTGATTTATCTTGTGTTGAGCCAAACATTTGTTGCACCCTTTCATCAATTCTCCTCCTTTGCTCTTTCACTTGAATTTCAGCTGCTGCTAGCTGGATTAAGTCAATTCCATCAGGCTTTCCTTTGATTTGCATAATTGGAGAAGTAGTGATGGCAGGAACTAGCACTTTAGATATCTGGATTTTTGTAGATGGCTCTCCTTCCCCTTCCATTTTTCTCTCCCCCTTTTTGTTATCATCAAGGAGAGGGATCAAGCCTTGTGCCTTTGCCAGCTGCATAAGTAGACTTGTTTGAGATTGTTGGTTGTGAAGAATGCTGGCCACAGAATTTTTAATAACTTGGACTCTGTCTTCTAACTTAGCCAGCCTCTTTTCAGTATTTGAATCCTTTTTCAATCTCAAAAATAAGTCCTTCATTGTACCATAGGGCATGACTGAATCCAATTTTTCAGAATTGTAGGATTTCAAGTCAGCAATATCCTTCTTGAGTTCATCCACACTCTGATTCTGGCTTACTTGCTGCAACTTCATGAGATGCAGTGAGTCCAGGTGAGCTGTAAGGATTGCCTTGGTACCAGCATGTGAAGTTTTCTGAATGGCCTGTTGGATAGTACTGATTTGTTTGACTAAGGAGACATTGAATTGCCCTGGTGTAGACTCCTTTGTCAAGGCCCATTCAGGTAAATTTGGAATAGAACTAGGGCTTTCATCTCCCCCTAAGTTCATGCTTCCATCAAAAGAAACAGAGTCATCATCATCAGAATTTACTCCAAATTCCTCAGATGACTCACCAGCTATAGAAGGCATCTTGTTAATAGCAGCTTTATCCCTTTGAAGAGATTCTGTTGTATGTACTAGATGTAGTGTCTTTTCTGCCTCCTCATTGCCCTGAGCAGCCAACAAATGATAGGCTGACACAGGATGAGTAAAAGTGTCAGCATCCAAGGAAATGTTATCAATTACAGCTTTGTAATGTTGCTGAAATTGTCTTTCCTTTTCAGCATCATCCACAATCATTGACTCATTAGCAATGGCTGGATCCACCCTTATATCTGCTGTACCTGCCTTTCTCTCTTTTTCTCTATATTCTTGCATCAGGGGCTCCCCCTGGCTCACACTCCTCACACCCTCACCTTCACCTACTAAGGTGGTACTCCTCTCACTTACTTTTGCCATGCTGGAAGAAATAGCATGCTTATTTGAGCTCTCAATCTCTCCTTTTGCCTGGGTGCAACCCAGCCTCTCACTCAAATTGTCACTCCCTTCCCTCAGTCCTAAAAGTGATTGTACAGTAATCATGTCTTCTACACTTGGAATGGTTTCAGTTGTGTGTGTAGAGACTATCAACGGATATGAAATAGCCGTTGAAGGTGACACTGATGGTATCAACGGATAACTGCTGCTAAGCTTATCTGTTGAAGAACAACCACTTGTCAACGGATGAGTGATATCCGTTGAAGAAGGAAAAGAAGTAGAAATTGAAAGTGATATAACTGTTGAATCTGTGTGGATTGATTTGAGTTTTGGTGACACAGATCCTTCAATTACATCTGAAAGAATTTGCGGGTGATCCAACAAATCATCTAAAAGATGATGATCACCTGTATTAGAGTGGGGCTCCTCCCTGAGTTGTAAAGAGGGAGAATTAGGAATTGATGGGAATAACATATCCACATCCAGAGATGGTGATGAAGTGTGTGTTGATTGATGTGTGTTAATTGTGAGAGAATGGGGCTGTGACTCCACATTTGTTGGAGCCACATCAAACTGAGTTTGAGAAGGCATAGATACAGATGGATGTATCTGTGCAGTGTGTGCACCCTGTGTAGAAGATTGGGTTCTAGCCCTCTTTCTTCTAATAAAAGCTTTTGTTGGTGAGTGTTTGGCTTCTGTGTCCCTCCCTCGTTTGTTCTGTGTTCCTGGTTGGGAACTATTTTCAATAGTTGCATCCTTTTGGGAGAATGCAGCTAGGGATGTGCTAGTAACCTTTTCAACCACCACAGCTTTTTGAGAAACTGTGGCTTGGCTAGCTTGGGAAACACTTATCTCTCCTTCCTTATCCTGGGGGTTTCTTTGATGTTCACCCCTCCCCTCACCACTCACACCCTGTTCACTCCCCTCAGGGTTAAGGGTAGGTGTTACAACTGTTGTCTTTTGAGAAACAACAGAGGTGGTTTTCTTTGTCTTTGATTTTGAAATTTTAGTTTTGGTGACCTTGGTAGGAATCTGTTGGGGCATTGTCACAGATTCCATGGGAACACTAGAAGATAAAGAAATAGAGGGGTTGGAAGAAGTAGGAGTTGTAGAAACAATTACCTCAATTACCTGAGGTGCATCCATGATTGGTAAATATACCAATGGTACACTGCTGTTGAGATCCATTCTCAATAAATCTGCAAGAACTCTTTTCTCTTGTGCCCAGCACTTGAGTTTGTTATTCTCATTGGTTATGACCAAACCTTCAGCAACATGGTTAGCCAATAACATAAAGAATCTAGCATAATAGATGTTATTAGGTCTATTAGCTTTGTTACCTAATCTAGTACCCAATTCTAGCATAACATAATTGCTAAAGTTAAAATACCTATCAGAAACAAGCATATAGAGCATATTAACAAGAGATGAAGTTATGGCATCAAAATTACTAATTTTCCCAGAGAAAACCTTGATAAAGGCATCCCCAAGAAAACTCCATTCTTTCCTAAGGCCTTTTCTTTTAATACCCCCTAAACTAGCAGAGTTAAGAGAATAACCTATGGAATCTAACATGCTGGATACATCATTATCAGTGTGTGGTGTTATGGCATTGTTCTCAGGCAATTTAAAACATGCTAGTAAATCATCACAGTTAACACAGTGATTTTTACCTTTGAGAGTGAAAGAGATGGTCATATCTATGGAGTTGAACTCAGCAGTTGTCCAAATCTCCTCGACTACTTCACAGTAAATCGTTGGGGCTTCCAGCATTGCATAGCTAAGTTTACAGTTTTTGATGAAGTCCATCATTTTGTGATAATCTGAGTGGGCTTCATTCTTTGCTACCAAAGCTATGAAATTGTTCTTCTCATAGATGAACCCAGATTGAGACATAATTTTTACTACTGGTGCCATTGTTGTAAGTAGAAGTTGCAGAGAATAACTTGAAGGATTTGCAGAGAGAAAATGGTAAAAGCTTTGAAATTTCAAGAAAGCGTAAAGTAAAAATGAAAAATCAGAAGGGCTTATATACTTTCTCAAATTAAAAAGTATAAATAAAAGATTAAACAATAAATATATGTTAGTGAATTTCAGCCGTTTAAGAATAAACTGTAAGTATTCTAAAAACTACCTTTAAAACAAATACATACAGCTGTATGTATGAGTATCAACGGTTAAGAAAATAGAATCAACGGCTGTAAGACACCTGAATCGACTGATGTGACATTTCAACGGATAAAGTAAATTGTCATCCGTTGAAAAGTACTACAGTTTTATCCGTTGACGGATAAAAATTCCAGAAATGTATATGTCTTTCAACGGATAATGAACATCCGTTGATGGAACAATTTTGACTTTCAACGGATAGGAAATACCCGTTGATGGAATAATCTGTGTTAAAAAGTCAAATTTGTTCTAGCAACTAATACATTTCAGGCTTCAATTCAAATTGCAATTAGGACATAAATTTTATGAGTAATTAAGCATACCTAGCTCACTTACCAATCTTGTGAATGTTGATTCATCAAGTGGCTTGGTAAATATGTCTGCAATTTGTTGTTCACTTGGAACAAAATATAGTTCCACTGTACCATTCATGACATGCTCTCTGATGAAGTGGTACTTGATATCAATGTGCTTGGTCCTTGAGTGCTGCACAGGATTCTCTGTTATGGCTATGGCACTTGTGTTGTCACAAAAGATAGGAATTCTATCAATATGAAGTCCATAATCAAGGAGTTGATTCCTCATCCATAACACTTGAGAGCAGCAACTTCCAGCAGCAATGTATTCAGCCTCAGCTGTAGAAGTAGAGACTGAATTTTGCTTTTTGCTAAACCATGATACAAGCTTGTTTCCCAGGAATTGGCAGGAGCCTGTTGTACTTTTCCTGTCTATTTTGCAACCTGCATAGTCTGCATCTGAATAACCAATTAGATCAAAGCCAGATTCTCTAGGATACCAAATACCTAAATTTGGTGTACCCTTGAGATATCTGAAAATCCTCTTGATAGCAATTAAGTGAGACTCCCTAGGATCAGCTTGAAATCTAGCACACAGACATGTAGCAAACATTATATCTGGTCTACTGGCAGTTAAATATAAAAGTGAACCAACCATGCCTCTATAACTTGTAATGTCCACAGACCTTTCAGTCTTATTTAATTCAAGTTTGGTGACAGTGGCCATGGGAGTTTTTGCAGATGAACATTCCATTAAGTCAAACTTCTTTAAAAGATCATGAATATATTTAGTTTGACTAATGAAAATTCCATCACTAACTTGTTTAACTTGTAAACCAAGAAAATAGGTTAGTTCTCCCATCAGGCTCATTTCATAATTACTTTGCATTAGCTTAGCAAACTTTTTGCAAAGTTTATTATCTTTAGAACCAAATATTATGTCATCTACATAAATTTGAACAAGTATACTAGAGCCATTAACATTCCTAAAGAAGAGAGTTTTATCAACAGTACCTCTAGTGAAGTGATTCTCCAAAAGGAATTTTGATAGGGTTTCATACCAGGCTCTAGGTGCTTGCTTCAGTCCATAGAGTGCTTTCAACAGATAATACACATAGTCTGGAAAATTTGGATCTTCAAACCCTGGAGGTTGACTTACATAGACTTCTTCCTCCAATTTCCCATTTAGAAATGCACTCTTGACATCCATTTGATAGACTTTGAAATTGGCATGGGCTGCATAGGCTAGAAAAATTCTGATGGCTTCAAGTCTTGCAACAGGAGCATATGTTTCATCAAAATCTATTCCCTCTTGTTGAGAATAGCCTTTAGCAACCAATCTGGCTTTATTCCTTATGACAATGCCATTTTCATCCATCTTGTTTCTGAATACCCATTTTGTGTCAATAGGACTCTTGTTCATTGGTTTGGGTACCAGCTTCCAAACTTTGTTTCTCTCAAATTGGTTCAGCTCTTCCTGCATAGCTAATATCCAATCTGGATCCAATAAAGCTTCTTCCACTTTCTTAGGTTCCTCCTGAGATAGAAAACTACTATACAGACATTCATCTTGAGTAGCTTTTCTTGTTTGCACTTTAGATGATGCATCACCAATGATTAGTTCAAAGGGATGATTCTTGGTCCATTTCCTTTGAGGTGGAAGATTTGCTCTAGATGAGGTGGCCTCAGTATTGTCATGATGTGAGACGAAGTGTTGATTAGTTGAAACTCCCCCTGAGTTGTTGGTTCTTTGCAGGGAATTTGGAGTTCTATCAACTGATGATGTAAATCATTATCCGTTGATGAACTATGATCAACGGATGCTTCATTTTGTACTTCAACGGATGATGCACTATGTCTTTCAACGGATACTGCATTGCCTCTATCAACGGGTGCAGAATTTTGTGCATTATCCAAGGGCATATTTTGAATCCCTTTTGAAGTGTCATCTCCATCAATCTCCTCTTCACTATCATCACAATATATCTCAATGTTGTCAAATTTGAGTCTCTCATTGTGTCCCTCATCTGTTAGTCCATCAATCTTTTTATCATCAAACACAACATGCACAGATTCCATAACAATGTTGGTTCTTAGATTGTAGACCCTATAAGATTTTCCAGCTGAGTAACCAACAAATATCCCTTCATCAGCCTTTGCATCAAACTTCCCTTTATGGTCAGATTGATTCCTCAGTATAAAGCATTTACATCCAAAGACATGAAGAAAGTTTAGAGTTGGTTTTCTTCTCTTGAACAACTGATAAGGAGTCATGCCTTTAGCTTGATTGATCAAAGAAATATTCTGAGTGTAGCAGGCACAATTAACAGCTTCAGCCCAGAAATATGTTGGTAACTTTGATTCTTCAAGCATTGTTCTGGCAGCCTCAATCAAAGATCTGTTCTTTCTTTCAAC